>NC_041396.2:254435429-254455429 GCF_900747795.2 Erpetoichthys calabaricus | reverse complement strand
AACTTTTATGGTGAGCAATGTGACAGTTACAAGTGATGTAATAATTTAGCTTATTCTGCTTAAAACAAAATTCATGACTTTTTTTATAACAAAAATCTCTCTTTTTTCAACAATAGCTATGAACTGTGATTGCTTTCTTCCCAAGAGTCTTACCTTTGCTTAGAGTGGCTTGGTTACAGCTTTCCTAGAGAAGTAATTTAATGATCGGGGCTACAGCATTACTGCCATGATTATTGTTAAAAAAGGATGATTATTAGTGTTCTTCCCAGTTTATATTTTATAGATATATAATATGGAGACTGCATATTTTGTTCTAATGACCAATAACACCTTTTTCATAAAAAACTAAAACGACTCACAATAATAAAGGAGTAGCAGAAACTGATTTCACGAGTTATTAGGTTTCTATTAGAGTCATTTTAAAGCACATGGCTGATTAAAATAATTCATTTCATGCTCGTTTTTCTGGCAGGTTAATCTAGGGCCGCATTTTGCTTTAAGCTTGCAAAGTTAAACCCCAGTTGCCTTTCACCTTGAATGACAATGGACAGAAGTATGGACAGTTGTTTTATGTTGTTACAAAAACAGACTGACCTTTCTCGTTACACTGTAATTTCACAAAGTATAATCAAGTCCAGTGGATTGACATCACAGTGGTTACCAGACACTGATTTTAAAATGCCAGCCTGGTCACTGTCTGTGCTGAGTTTAAACATTATGCTAGCATCTGTGTAGACTATTGTCTGGTTACTCTGATTTTCCTCCAACTTCCAAGTACATGCTTGGTAGTTCAGTTGGCAGCTGATATCTGGATGTGCAGGTGGGTTGGATCCCATCCAGGGTTTGTTTTGTCACAATCCCAGTGCTGCTGGGAACAGCTCAGACCACCGTAACTGTATGAGAAAATTTATTACTTATGTATTTTCTAAGGTGGTGCTCATATGAGAAGTAGTTTGCAACAGACTTTCAAACTGTTTTAACAGTCCTAGTAATTTTATTATCCATATGTATATAGTATATGGTGTGGAGTGTGATATACAAGTGTGTTATGCAAAATATCTAAGTCTTTATATGTGTATTAGTCGGCATTTGCAATTATGAACTGAGCTGTCCATATGCCATGCTCCCTCGGATCTGTTTATCTGAATCCATTGCAGCGTGACCTCAGCTATTACTTAACACTAAATCTACATCACATAGGTAGGTCATTTGGCAGCTGGGCTCTGTGTGAATGGATGTCTGGGTGGGTCGGATCCCATCGATGGTTTATTTTGAGACAACCCCAGTGCGGCTTTGAATAGTCCAAGCCACTGTACCCTGAATTAGGTGAAAGTAAAAATTTAAAAGATGGTCAAATAATCAAACTAACATCTCAGTTCAGGAAACTATATACAAGTGTGTGTTTCCAATTAAGTTTAGTACTGACTTCTTTCTTTTCGTTGAAAAATATTCTGATACCTGGTGTCCCTTTACCTAACTTATTTTTGCCTACCGCCCTGATTTTACATTGTGATCAAAAGACACAATTCCTCGTGCTATTCCAAGCACAAAGGTCTTTTATACACAGCACATTGCATGATCTCTGCCTCACATGACCAGCAATGGGCATTGCAACGACAAGCTACATGGCCTCAGTCATGCAACGACAACTTCAAAATCCCAGTGACCATACAAAAGGCAGATTACAAAATGGGGGTTGCCAGAATAATGATAAAACGAATAAACCAGTAGAAACATACATGCAAAAATTCAAAAAATATATGAATAAATGGAATTTAGATCTACTGCATTCATGATAGTTTAGTGGTCTTACATTATACATTTTGAATTGTACTTTGGATTTTTGAGTTGACTTTTTATTAATAATTAAACTTTTAAATGAAATCTTTTCATGGCCAGAGTTTTGACAGTTTGTCTCCCTTAGGCATTAATTCACAGTGGCATGACGAGTCGACAAGACAAAAGAGATAATCGTGGACTTTAGAAAATCACGTCCTGCCCACATCCCACTCAGCATCAACGGTTTAGATGTGGAGAGTGTTAGGAGTACCCAGTTCCTCGGTGTGCACATAACTGAGGAACTTACGTGGAAACATAACACCTCATCACTAATCAAGAAAGCCCAGCAGAGACTACACTTCCTGAGGTGGCTGAAGTGAGCAAGTCTTGCCCTTTCCATCCTCACCATGTTCTACAGAGGCACCATTGAGAGTGTTCTGACCAGCTGCATCACTGTCTGGTATGGCAACTGCTACATATCCGACCGCAAGGATAGTGAAGACAGCACAGAACATTATTGGGGTGCCTCTCCCTTCACTACAGGATATATTTTACAAATGCAGTGTCCGCAAGGCCTGCAGGATTGTGCAGGACCCCGTACACCCCTCACATGGACTTTTTACACTTCAGCCATCCAAGAGAAGATACTGCAACATCAGAGCCAGATCTGCCAGGCTACAGGAGAGTTTTTACCCCAAAGCTGTCAGACTGCTTAACACCATGCTGTCCCCTGGGATCTTCCACACGGCCTCAACCACCTCTAAAAACAGAACTTTTATACATGTGAGCCACTTTCCTGCAAAGACGAGTGTGAATGTAGAAAAGAACTGAAAATCTCATACTGACCTTTAAGTATTTTGACACTCTTGTTATCCTTCTGCTGTGAAACATTCTGACCTGTCATTGTTTACACGTCTTAAACAACTATTATCATACACTGATAATTTCTGTATTATCTATATCTATTATTTATTATTTATTTATTATATTACATATCTTACACATCGATATTGCTGCTACTTCTTTGTCTTGTCTTTGCACAATGTCTTTTCTTGTTTGTGTTTTAATTTTAATTTTAAATTTAAATTTTACTTTTATTTTTAAATTATTATTTGCACATCATGTTGTTACACTGTGGACCCTGAGCGTCACAATTTCGTCTATCTGTATACTTGTATATGGTTGAGATGACAATAAAGTTCACTTTGACTTTGGCTTTGAGTGTGCCCTGTGATATGCTGGCACTCTATTCCGGGATTATTCCTGCCTTACACCCAACACTGTTAGGATACAGAGTTAGTGGAGGGCACCATCAGTGTTCATCTGCAAAGAAAAACTAAAGGTTAAAGGTTATTTCCAGGATGAAAAGAAAAGAAAGTTAAAAACATAATGTTTTGATTTTATAGCCTTCATCAGGCGTGCAACTGAAAATGAAACATCAGATAACATACATAGAAGGAGAAGGAGAGGACAAATTCAGGGCAGATGAAAGGAGAAAAGGCAAGAGAAGGTAAGAAAAAGCAGTCATTGGAAAAGACAAATGGAGAGATTAAAAAGTTAGTCAGTCACAGTTAGGATGTGACCCAGCTTCCTGCAGTTGTGAATTAGATTATGTGCGTCTCCAAATGACATGTTATTTATTACATGTCTGTCTATGCTCTAGTTTTCATTTTACTTAAAGAGATCATTTAGTGTCATTAAGTTATGGAGGACTATTTTTTGAACTACTGTGCTTTTGTTTTAAGAGAAGCTTTTTCTTCTTTCACAAATCACGTGTAACTACTGTAGGCTGATCTAGTAACATAGCCAGGCAGCAAGGTACAGCACAACAGCACTGGCAATACAGTATGTGGTCCTACACATTCATTTCTGTATATTTGTGGCTAAGGGCAGAAACAGATTAAAAGTAATTAAATAAACAGAAAGTGCAAATAAGTCTTACTAGAACTCGTATGAATTAAAAAAATCGAATAATTTTCTTATTGCAAGCAAAATACATATGTGTATAAATAATTCATCTGAAAACAAATAATAAAAAAACATTAATGGAATAACTGTGCAAAGAACTAAGATGTACATCCTCTGCATACAGAGAGCAAGCCAGGAGTGCAATTAACTGTTGCTGCTGCGCTCCTTTGGTAAAGACATTTGTTAAGATGGAAAGCCAGCAGCCACAGACATACTTGAGGAGCAGAATTTAGCATTCCTAATAAAGTACTTGGGAGTTTACAAAAAAATAACTAAACACACACACTTCAAGCTTCTTTGTTTGAAAGGGTGATCATGAGTACACAGGAATTATGATTATTACAGTATAATGAGTATTTAGGGGACAGTATTTTTTAAAAAAGAACAACACTAATTGACCTAGTGTACCTTTGTTACAGCTCTATTCTAACATTTTGGCCCAGAAAACCATGATCATGCCTATTTTGTACAGAGGGGCCCATAGATTTAAATAATGTGCTGCTCATGTCACTGTTGCACTTTTATTTAGTATTTCAGTTCAGTGCGCTGACACAATTGGGTGCATCAGAAAAAGTCTCTTGCTTTTTTAATTTTTGGGAGCATCCTTATTTTCACTATGATGCGTCTGTTTTGCCATATAGAGTCCTTTATACTCTTTAGTGTGTATAACTTAACAAAATGTCTTAATTTCCATACTTTCAGCCTTCATATGTTACACCACCTTTTACACCAATGCCCTCAGACAACAAGATAGAGAAATAAAACAAACAGGAGAGAGTTATGCTTTTAACTATATATTATAGATCAGGGATCCTCAATCATAGTCCTGGAGGGCCCGTAGTTGCTGAAGGTTTTTATTCTAACTCGGTTGCTTAATTAGAAAGCAATTATTGCCAATAATTTAATTTCATGGCTTGTTAGTGCTTTGACTCTGCTATTTCAGGTAATTCTCATATCCTAGATGTTCTTTCCCTTTCTAAGGATTTCATCCAAATGATTTGAAGGCAAAAATGAACGAGTAATTCTCAGTCCTTCACTTTTTTCTCTTCACTTTCCTTCCAAGCATTTAATTAAACCAACAGTGCATGATAAATACTCACAGGTGTAAATGGTAACAAGCTAAATGGAGAAATGCTGCTCTCTTTTGTCATTTGCATGTTGTTGCTAATTAAGAGCAATTAAAAACCACAACTGTTTCAGACTAAAATAAGCAATAAGGGTTCCAAATCTTAACGAGCGAGACAAATAAAGTGAAGCTGAAGTGTTACTTGAGCAATAAGTGCTTCTTATTAAGCAGTTGGGTTGGAGCAAAAACCTGCAGCCACTGCGGCCCTCCTGGACCATGATTGAGGACCCTTGTTATAGATAATTCATTTTTTTAAGACTAGTGTCATACAAACAAATAGAATGTGACTATGCAAACCAAAACCATACAATTTAATAATGCTAGATGTGTAGTTTCAGGTGGCTGTGACCATCTGGGTCAGCTCTACAATGCCTTGTTGCATCCAGGAGTCTCTTGAACCTATAACTGTCGATAATATACCCGAGGATGAGGTAGGAAAATGAGGACACACACAGTCAGCAAAGAATTGGTGCCTTTATTTACAATTAAAACAAAATGTTCAAAAGTGCAGTGCTCCAATAATTAGTCAATAAATAAATAATCCTAAAATCTTGTGATTGTGTAGGTTAAAATGTCCAATAAATAAATCCAATTAAAATGAGGTTAAAATCCCATGCAGATTCTGACCTTTAAAAACAGTCCAGAGCCACAGTGCCTCTTTTCTAATGACTGATGTCTCCTACATTTACTCCGGACAGGATCTCTGCAGCCGGAGGAGATGGCTTAACACGGCCATAATACTGCTTTGGTTCTCATTACCCCTCCCTCAGCAATCAGAGGGGCACCATGCCAAGCCTTACAGGATGGAATTGTCGGTCAGTCCTGTTCCCCAAATAGCTCAGCATGAGCGACCCCTTCCCCTTAAGTGCTACTTGTGTGGGTCCATTGTGGTTGCAGTCCCAACAGCCTTCTTCCATTCCACTCGCATAGGCTCCTCCCCAATCCTACTTCTCTCTCTTTTTCTTTCCATAACCTTCATTCCTTCTTTCATGTTTCTTCTTCTTTTTCTTTAACTGGTACTGTATATAAATAAAATGTATTATTATTATTATTATTATCATTTTTATCCTGTTAAAGTAGTGTGTTAAAGAGGTTATGTGAACATATATATACATATACATATATACATATATATACATATCTACATATACACATATCTACATATACATATATATATATACATATATATATATATATATATATATACATATACACATCCACATATATATATACACATATCAACATATATATGCACATACATATACACACATACAGTACATACACACACACATACACATATATACATATACACATACATACATAGTGCGTTGTAACACGGGCTGTGATTGTTACATGGGAGGGAGATGACAAATCACAGCTTCCCGCTTTCTAATCGGGCCTGTGATTGGTGCTTTGACTGATGCCCAGATCCCACAGTATCTCCCCTTAGGAGAGGCATTAGGCAAGTGTAATTGAATAGTGGTGCTGCAAGTTTGGCTTTACACCTGTTTTTAAGGCTTATTGACTGAAAGGGGCTTTCATGAAAAAACTTAGGGCTTTGCTACAGGATACACCCTCCACAAGTTAAGGAAGTAAAAATAAAGGTATATATTTCTGTTTTATTTAAACCTTTTAAGTTCGTATGCGGGCGGCATGGTGGCGCAGTGAAAGGTGCCAGTTAGGAGACCCGGGTTTGCTTCCCTGCGTGGAGTTTGAATGTTCTCCCCATGTCTGTCTGGGTTTCCTTCAGGTACTCCGGTTTCCTCCCACAGTCCAAAGACATGCAGGTTAGGTGCATTGGCGATTCTAAATTGTCCCTGGTGTGTGGGTGTGTGTGCCCTGCGGTGGGCTGGCACCTTGCCTGGGGTTTGTTTCCTGCCTTGTGCCCTGTGTTGGCAGGGATTGGCTCCTGTATTTAGGATATAGCGGGTTGGATAATGGATGGATGGACATTTGTATGCATAGCCCCATTTGCCCGTTTTCATTTTTTTTCTTTCTTCAGTAATATTTCAGCAAACCCGGAGCTTGTCAGTTCAAATCCTGGTACTGACACCACTGTGTGACCCTGAGGAAGTCACTTCACCTGCCTGTGTTGCAAAAAACAAAAGTAATGTAACAAATTGTACCTGAGATGTTGCAAGTTGCTGGAATAAAGGCATAAGTCAAATAGATAAATATGTATTATACACATAGGAACTATTCATTTATTTTCAGTTAAGTCATCTGCAGCAAACCTTTATAAATGAGGGTTTCTCCTTTTTAGATAGTGCAAACTGTTTCTTCTTCATTGAGGTTTTCTCTTGGAGAGCTTTTTTCATTTCATTGAAAATTAAAGCAGCAGCTGCCAAAATATGTAGCTTTCTTATTAATTTTTCAACATTGTGTAAAATAACTTTATAAAGTAACATAAAAGGTTTAAATACTGGTTATCCTTTTACACTAAAATATTACTAAAGAGATACAAAAAAAGTAAAATGCATATGTTGTTTTTCTTTAAGGAGATTAAATATTACTGAAGAAAGAAAAAAAAAAAACTAAAACAGCCAAATGGGGCTATGCATACGAACTTAAAAGGTTTAAATAAAACAGAAATTTATACCTTTATTTTTACTTCCTTAACTTGTGGAGGGTGTAACCTGTAGCAAAGCCCTAACTTTTTTCGTGAAAGCCCGTTTCAGTCAATAAGTCTTAAAAACAGGTGTAAAGATATTGACAATAAGCTACGCACACCCACCAAGACATGGAATCGTTTAAATCAAGGCGCTGCGCTACCTTCTTCCAGATCGGCCCCAAGGCGTTCATATTTTTCCAAAGCAGTTCTGGTCTCCATCGGCATCTGTAGCTGAGTCGAAAAACACCATCCCATACTATTAGTTAACGATTAACACATTTCTATATGTATTGTAAGCATACAATACAACTGATAATATGTTGCGCTTATTTATCTGGTGTACCGACATTTTTGCGCGTTTAACGGCTGAAATCCAACGTGGTTTGTGCCCTTCAGAATGAAAACAGTTTGCATTTACCTTTTTAATAAAAGGCGAGCTTTTAAGCCTGAGAAATCACCCCGTAAATGCACACGTTTAATTGCACATGTGTTAATATGTATGCTTACACAGTATTAAAAGACACTCAACAATTAACGTCATTTACCTTCGGTCCCGCGTTTGAGTCGTGCTGTAAATTCTTACTGTGAAATATAATTGACAAATAATTTGGTGAATGAACTTGTGAAGCAAGTGGAACTGGAGTATTACGTCACTTCATTAACGAAAATGCCGTGATGTGCGGAAGGGCGGGGGGAGTGTGGGGGTTGACGGAGAATGTTTTCTTCAGCGCTCTTTGGGGCTCTTCCTTGTTTTCAGTTCACGTGATTACGTAGGAGGCGTGATGACGCGATACGCGACTCCGCCTCCTCCATTACAGTATATGGACAAAAAAGAGGTTCCAGTTATGACCATTACGTGTAGAATTTCGAAATGAAACCTGCCTAACTTTTGTAAGTAAGCTGTAAGGAATGAGCCTGCCAAATTTCAGCCTTCCACCTACACGGGAAGTTGGAGAATTAGTGATGAGTGAGTGAGTGAGGGCTTTGCATTTTATTAGTATAGATTGGGTGCAGATGTTGTCCTCCACTTGCTCCATGAATGAAGCACCTGACTGATGTACTCGCATTTGCACATGAAAACGCAATCAACCAAGCACCCTAATCATCCTCGGAGCGGTGTGTGCACACTCACATATGTGCTTGCACATGCTCGGAGCCTGCATACTCTGGGTCCTGTGATTATTTACTAAAATTGCACTTCACCATGGACCTGATATCACATTGGCCCAATAATTTACAGTTTTATCTGATTTTTCCTAGTCAGCTCATCATCAGCACAGGCCCAGGCAGCCTGCCTGTAACAATATGGCTGCTGAGATGTCTTCTTTTCATGGAAAAATGACAAGAAGTAGCAGTGGTCTTCTCTTAATGGCAAGATAGTGAGAAAGAGGATGGTGAACCTTGTCTTATATTTGTCGAATTTCTTTTGGTTTACCTCTGGACTAATGAGTGCAGGAAACTTTGTGGTTCATCCAATCCTATTTCAGCCAAAATCCAATTCCAATGACCAATAGAATAAGTCTACTTATCCCTTCCTGATGCCATTCACCAATGAAACAGCTCATGCACGATCCCCTTCCCTTCTCAGCTACTTTACAGTAAGGAGGTGTAACATTTACTAATGAAACAACTCTTTGAAGCTCAAACTCGGAGGTTAGCATTTTCTGTAGATATAAGCAATTAAGAAAGGAAACAATTATAAACTTAACACAGAAGGAGCTTTCATCATTAATGAAATTCTTGGGTTAGAACACTGGTATGTCCAGCTTCATTCCCTCTACTTACTACTTTTCATGGGTGAAGCTTACACTACTGCATTTTATTGTTCACCACTAACCTGGCTCTATTCTAAAATGGGCACCACAAATCACTCCACTCTACTGTAATGATGTTTATTGACTGCAAATGTGCAATATGTTCTGCCAAAAAACAGAAATGGAGCAAGTGAATAAGAAACCTGAAGATTTAAACATCATCAAGAAAAAGGAAAAAGGTGGATACTGGATGATCGAGAAAATCAAATGTTATTGCCAAAATTCAGAATAAATAATTGTCAGAAAAGCATGTAGCAAAGGTTCAGAACCAGTAAGCTAAATTCAAAAAAAGCATACAATATTTTAGTAAGTATCCACAATCTTGAAGAATCAGGAAGTGTATAGCTCTGAACTTTATTCCATCATGACGGTGTAAAAGACAGCAGGGAACAGAAGCAGACTGCAGGAGTTTTTTTGTGCCATCCTGGTTGACCACTGCATGGACAGGAAGCCCAGGTGTTGTCTGGGAAATTGTTGGGACCACTGCCAAGACAGAATGTCCATGTTCCATCTGGGATCTGGTTAGGTCCACTGTCTGAATGGTATGCAAAGAAGAGATCTGGCAATTGAAGATTCCACCCCACATGTAGTAGTGAAGGTGGCCAGAGAAGGAGGAGGACTAGAGACCACCAGTTAGTCCTCTTGGGCTACAAGGGAGCTGCAGGAGACTAATCCAATGTTACACTGAGGTGTGCCTGGCCATTTAAATAAAATAGATAGAGTTTTACTTTCCAAAGCTTTAGGGATGACCTGAAATGACAGCTGGTTGTGACCGCGGAAGTAGCCAAGGACTACACTTTAAAAGAAGCTTCCTTCCCTCAGCTAGGAGAGCTCAGAGTTCGGAGTGATGTGGAGGCAATGGCTTGCCTGGCAGGAAAGTGGAGGAACAGGAGAGACACCCGCCAGTATCCTTGGGGGGGCAGGAGAGAGAAGGAGAAGGTAGGCCAGGAAAGGAATTGTGTATTGTAGAGATAGAACAACAACCACTTGCCACTTTAAGAGTTGATCTTTATGTAAATTGTACCTCTTTCTACAGATAGAAACACCAATGACAGGACTGTGTGGTGTCAGTCGGTCATTTTAAGTTTGGAGTTGACTCAGAATCGCCTCCCACTGGTTACAACAGTGATGTCACACATCGCATGGAAGTCCTTGTTTAGCAAAGTGTTGGTAACCATAAACCATAAGTGTAATAAATATTCAAATTGTTAATTATGTACCTTAGGGTTTTCTTTTAGTTTTCATTATATACCTTCCATGCCTTCTTTTTGGTGTAATTACTTATTGTGTTACAACCCTTAGGAGCTGTAATCATCCTTGACTGTAGTGTCGAAGTGCTGTATAAACCTCAGGCAGACACAGTAATGAGATGGAAAGCCCGTGAAGAAGAAAGAGATGGACCAGGAATTTAAACTGGTTAGTCAAGACAACAAAATATAAATCTGAAAGCAGGCACAACTAAAACATCATGCTATCTGTAAATCCTGTTCCTATATAACTAGCAGACCAAACGATTATTTGAATTTTTAATTATCAATATATGCAGAAGTTGAGTGTACCCTGCTGCCAACTTAAATATTGGTGGTATGATAACATGCGACATGACTTCAGGTAGACACATGGTGCCTAAAGACAATTTGGTCTCAACTGTTTGAAATTGTACAAAATGAAGTGAAGCTATTGTTCTAAATACAAACTAAATGGTTATACAATGATGTTACCATCAAAATGATTAAAAAAATATTTTTTAATGTATGCAAATAGAAATATAATCTAAATAGACTGGTTACATATTACAAATTTTCTATAGAAATCTTATATATAAACGTCTACGCGTGGAAATGTGTGTTTGTCTGTCTGTCCAGCCCGAAACTGAGAGGTGGAGTCGGGGTAAGCGCTCCACTTCCGAGGAAACATAAACTCACTTAGCTGCTAATACACAAGCAAGGCGAGCACATTGGCAAAAAAGAAACTTCCTTGGAGGGAGATGCCCAGCGTAGTTCCTTTCAATTACCTGGCACCTCTACATTTCAAATTTTTTTTCTGACGATTTTAATAGCTTCTAGGACCCTGGGCTTTTAACAGCACGGGCTTACACAGCTAGTTAATCAATAATCATTAGATCATTGGCATTTGTTTTCTGTTCCCTTATTTGCTCTAATGGTCTATAAACAAATGGTCTACAAAATGGCAGCAACCATGAAACACAAAATGGTGTTGTAAAATTAAAATATTTTAAAAGTAAACCACAAGCAAATATAAATTACAGAAACTGATTTACCTAATGGGAACAAAACACAAAATAGGCAAAAAAAGATATGTAAAAAAAATTTAAATGAAACACAGTCCTAACAAACCGACAAAAGAAGTTTAATGAACGAGGGGACATTCGGTCTACCAGGATCATTGGATAAGCTAATATCTAGGTTCTCCTGATATCTCTATATGATACTTGTGGAAAGTTGTCTAGGTTTCTGCTTCAACTCCACAGTTAATTTGTTACACATTCCTTTGACCCTTTATGTGAAGAAATTCTTCTTAACTTCAGTTCAGTTTTAACCCTTACTTAGACTTCAACTGCTGACTCATTGCTGTTCCTTACAGGTGTTTTTGACCTGATATTGATATCCCCTATTAGGTGCACTGGACATCAAATTTTTCATCCTCAACTTATTTTATACTGATAGACCATCTTAACCTGTTGTTCTGATAATCCTAACGTTTATACATTTAGGTTGTTTTTAATGGGTTGTGAACAAATAAAGCTTTTTAAATACAGCAGAAAATGCACTAAAGTCAATGGTGGGTTGTAAACTGACCGAAAGTGACCCAAAAGACAGGCAGCATTCAAAATGTGTAGTAGCTGTAAATATAACATTTATAAACTTCACATTTCTAAGCTAAAATGGCTACTTTCAGGATGTTTTTATAGTTGGAGAATTAACTACCATAAATAGAAAGTGGTGAGTCAAAACTTTTTTTTCTGTAGATTTTCTTTAAATAGTGAGTCAGAAGTGACTCAAAAAGCATGGCAGTGTTCAAAATCTGTTGGGAACAAATAAACTACCCTAAATGCAGTGGAAATTCCATTAACTTACCTGGTGGGTGATGTGAAAGTCAAGGTAAATATGTTTTAGAAATTTTGGAACTTTTAATTTTTTTTTACTGTTTGTTAAGTGGAGGAAATGTTGGAAAATTCACAACAATGCATCCCACATAGATGAAATTTACAGAGCTTTTACTAATTTCAGACATAAAAACAGGCCAAATTTGACACAAATACATTGTATGGATTAAATACACTATATGGAGAAAAGTACCAGGACACACTTCTTAATTACTGAATTCTGGTGTTTCAATAAAATCCATTCCCACAGGTGTATAAAATCAAGCACCTAGCCGCGCAGTCTCCGTTTACAAACATTTGTGAAACAAAATGGGACGTTCTGAAGATTTCAGTGACTTCAAACGTGGTACTGTGATAGAATGGCACCTTTGCAATAAGACAGTCTGTGAAATTTCATCCCTGATGGATATTCCATGGTCAACTGTAAGTGGTATTATTGGAAAGTGGAAGTTCATCCACGAAGCAAAGACAAAGTAAAGTCACAAGGCAGGGTCAATAACTGCTAAGGTGCATGGTGCGTAACGCTCCGCTGATTCCATAGCTGAAGAGTTACAAACTTCCACTGGCATTAATGTAAGCACAAAAACTGTGAGGCGGGAGCTTGATTGGAATGAGTTTCTGCAGCTGCATGCAAGCCTCACATCACCAAATCCAGTGCGAAGTGTCAGATGGAGTCTGGCTTTGGCATATGCCAGGAGAACATTGCCCTCCTGAATACATTATGCCAATTGTGAAGTTTGGTGGAATAGGGATAATGGTGTGGGGCTGTATTTCAGGGTTTGGGCTAGGACCCTTACTTCCAGTGAACAGCAGTCTTAATGCTTCAGCATACCAACACATTTTGGACAACGATATGCTTCCAACTTTGTGAAAATAGTTTGGGGAAGGCCCTTTTCTGTTCCAGCTTGACTGTGCCCCAGTGCAAAAACCAAGGTCCATAAAGACATGGTTGGATGAGTTCAGTGCAGAAGTACTTGACTGGCCCACATAGAGTCCTGACCTCAATGCCACCGAACACCTTTGAAATGAACAGGAATGGAGATTGGTGCCAGGCCTTCTCAACCAACATCAGTGCCTGACCTCATAAATGCTCCTCAGAATGAGTGGACACAAATTCCCTCAAAAATACTCCAAAATCTTGTAGAAGGCCTTCCAGGAAGGCTGGAAGCTGTTATAGCTGCAAAGGGGGGACCAACTCCATATTAAAGTCTACAGTATATATTTGAATGCAATGTCATTAAAGTTCCTGTTGATGTAATGGTCAGACATCCCAATACTTTCATCCATATAGTGTATATTTTCCGTAATTTTTTTATTATAAACATGCCTTCCAATGAGTTGAAATGGTTTTATGAACAAGAGGAAATATCAAGTGTTAAGAGTAAAGTGTGTGAGTGCCATGAATGATGAATGGGCATCCTGACTGGGATGGAGGGCAATTTTTTTCCTGGCCAGGAGGCTGAAATGGAAGGATTACATAGATAGAAGCACAAACCCACTGAGATGCCTTGTGACCCTCACTCCTGTTGGAATAAGAGAATAATAAATGGACTGGCCAAAGATGGATGTCAGGAGCAGTTCATACCCTTGCACAGAAGGTGGAAGTGTTCCTCTCAGCTGATTCCAGTTTTGGTACCCATAGGTTTGCATGGGTTTTAGAGTGTGGAAGCGCTACCCTGTCGAGGTAATTGATTGCCACCAGAGGGTGCTGCCAGGGGAGGGATCCCCTGGTTTCCACATGACACAGAAGTGCTTGGAAGCATTCCAAAGTCTATTTTTAAATGAATCTGATGCCTCACTTTGGGGAGTCACAGTCAGGAGGCAGTAGGCATCACTCACCAGGAAGGGCAGAAGGAGAACAATAGCATTCACATAATTTGTACTTGTGTTAATAATAGCTGTGCTCACTTAGAAGGTGATGGTGACAAAAAATATATATATTTATATGAACCCAAATTTGGTTTTGCTGGGTCAAATTTTGTCTTTGGTTTCAGACTCAGTGGTGCTCCCTTGTGATTACAAGTGTCAACTGTTAAGTTAGAGAAGGTTTAATCTTTTATAATGAGAGAAAACCCCTATAGAATCCCGAATGAATACATGAATGAATGAATGAATTGGTAAGAATATCTATTTCCATGTGTATATAGAAGGCTGATTAATTCAGCTAAGAATGATTATCGTCTTCCAAAATGTACACATTTTTACTATATAATAAATAAAAAAACAAAATTTGTGTGTTCACTCCTTCTGAGCAGTCTGATTGGTCAGTTTAACTTTGGTGTGATTGGTTAGTTTGGCATTGGTGACTTGACGAAAGAGGAAGTGCAAGTGTGAGACACACAAGGAGGAGAAACATCATGGGAGACTAGCTGAGTATCACCTTCAAAGACGGCAAGTATAAAAAGCAGAGAGAATGCGAGAAAGTCTGAGACGCAAGATTTACAGGAACATGCTTGAGATTTGGAACGCTGGAGAAGAGACATTCACATATGCACAAATATTAAGGATAGTAGCTGAAAGTTCACATAGGGCAAGAGATAGAAAATATTGTTAAATTATTCCATTATCTGCCATTGACAGGTAGCCTGGCTAGTACACAATAAAATGCATGTGATTTGGGTATAGTATAACGTTGAGAGGCAAAATGGTTGGGCAGTTAGTGACCTGCATCACAGAACAAGTGTCTTACATTTGAATTCCACACCTGATCACTCTTCAGGTGTATTCACACAGTCTCATTCCATGTCTTGTAAAATAAGCAGACAGACGAAATGCAGTGTTTCCACTACCAATCTGTCCAGAGTTGATTCCTGCACTGTGGCCAAAAATAGTTCAAGTTTCAGCCCCCTCCCCATGACCCTGAATTGGACTGAGTGGGGTTGATGAAGAATAAAACTTCATTTACTGTTATATTAGCAAAGTGACAATATTTGAGAAATGACCAGGAGAGAGATGTTTGGACAGAATGGGTTCAAATCCGGGAGATGAGAAAAACACAAGCATCAAGGCCAAAACAAGACACAAAAAACGAAGACAAAAAGTACAAGAACAAAGGTTAGAACCAAATGACATTATTTAAATTAAAGATTTTTCAGCAAAGAATAATAAACAAAATGGTTTTGTTATTCACAGCTTGGATGAGGAAATGAACATTTGGATGACCTCTGAGAACACAACCCTAACAATGAGTGATGCTGTCCTGACCACAGGTGCTAAAACTACAGAATGGTGACCAAAACAGCCCAAGATAATAAAATGTAATTAGGCAATTCAAAAATAACAATCATAATCAAATTCTGTGATCCCATAACCCCCAAAATGAATGTCAGATCAATAAGAATGATGAGAATAAGCACATTAAAAATATACATAGAACCAAAAGCATTATATTAAGGTTTTAAGTAGAAATTAGAAGATTAATGGTTGTCTGATCATTTTTTAATACGAAATATTCAATTCAATTAAAAAGTATCAAATTTTAGTAATATTTGTACACAAACTGCAAAAAGTACATATTCCAAAACTAGACAAAAAGTTTTGAATGGGAGCTGCTTTGCTCTTATTTAGCAAAGAAATCTACAAATGGGGTGAGCAACTTTTCCTTGACGGGGTTTCTTAAAGTAAGCTAAATATTCGTAAATACAATTTTTTGATGAGTCAATAATTCTTACAGTAAGGAAAACAAGATTTAATATCATGATATAAATGTTTTTCACTTGCTTAGATTTTTCATTTTTCACATAATTTCTATTTAGCTCTTATCATTTTGATAGTGATGTGATGTTAAAAATATTCTGAAAATTGTAAAGGGCACAAACACTTTTCCAAGAAACTACATGCCTTACTTTTTTTTTTCTTTTTTAATTTCTCTCTGCTGGACAGGAAACTCAAAAACAGATTGTTCAGTTCCATACCGGACACTGGTATTAAGGGATTACATTGGATACAAACTCAGCTTCAAGTAGTTAAGTCATTTCACTCTTCTCTCAGTCATGAAGCTAATACAACTTTTTTTTTTTATTGGCTCATTGAAAAAGATCTGCAGTGTTCCAAAATGATTCCTTCTTAAATACAGAACTAAGCTCAGTTATTCCTTTTATGAAATGTGTACAAATCCCCATATACACTTAAACCATAAATGGTCTCGATGTGAGCCTGATTTAGACATCTATAGACATTTCATCCATTGTTCATTTTTCTGAAGTTACAGTACAGTGATTAATTTTACCATTGAAGATTAAATTTTTCAGCATGAATTTTTTTGTCAGTTTTCCTCTACTGGTGTTCCATCAGTACCTCTTCTAATCCACCATTTTTCCAAAAACTGGTAGCTGACTGACATGATCAAGGTAAATTATCTTGTTGGAAAGAAGTATACTGTCGCAGTCACTCCACCTGTTTAATCATAGTGAACATAGAAGGCTGATCTGGAGGTACTGGAGACACGTCTTCATCACAGGACACACTTAGTCAAACAACCACATGGGTGTTCCATCAGCACCTCTTCTAGTCCATTAGCTTTCCAAGAACTGCAAACTGACTGACATGATCGAGTTAAGTTGTCATCTTGTTGGATAACAGTATACCGTCACAATCACTCCACCTCTTCAATCATGGCAAGGGCTGGGAACTGAACTGGTATTATTGGGGACACTTGTTCATCACAGGACACATGCAAGGGTTTGAATGTGACTTCATTATCACCTGTGTCGAATTTGCACATTTTCCCTCTGTTCCTATGAGTTTATCTCTAGAGTAAACAATCCCACGTTCCTTTTCAAGTTATTTTAGTCACTTATGTAGTACAGTTTGGAGTCTTTCCCATATCAGTTTCAGAATAAGAGTCAGTCATCTTTTGAGCCCTTTGTGCATGACTGTCCAAACTGTCCAAAAGTAGGACAGCATCTTGACATCTCAAAGTGTGCTCTGGTTTGTAAGTAATGATGAGTTCAGATAAGTAAGTAGGACCTTGGCCATTTCAAGCTTTATATGTGAAAAGAAGGATTTTGAAATCAGCTTGAAGTCTGGTGGTATGTGGTCATACTTTCAGGTTCTTATAATAATTTTGAATTAAATGAAAGCTGCAAAAAGAATGATTACAACAGCCCAGAAATAATACATCACAGTAGTCAATCCTACTAGAAATAATTGCATGAATGAATTTCTCAGTGTGCTACATATTTTGAAAATTTCTTAATCTTCCAACATTTCTAAGATGGAAAAAAAATTGTTACAAAATACAAGGCTTCACCCCCTTGGTTTACCAACCATTATAACTAATCTATACATATTAATAAAAGGCAAAGCCCTCACTGACTCACTGACTGACTGACTGATTGACTGACTGACTCACTCACTCATCACTAATTCTCGAACTTCCCGTGTACGTGGAAGGCTGAAATTTGGCAGGCTCATTCCTTACAGCTTACTTACAAAAGTTAGGCAGGTTTCATTTCGAAATTCTACGCGTAATGGTCATAACTGGAACATATTTTTTGTCCATATACTGTAATGGAGGAGGCGGAGTCACGTATCGCGTCATCACGCCTCCTACGTAACCACGTGAACTAAAAACAAGGAAGAGATTTACAGCACGAGTCAAACGCGGGAACGAAGGTAAATGACGTTAATTTTTGACTGTCTTTTAATACTGTGTAAGCATACATATTAACACATGTGCAATTAAACGTGTGCATTTACGGGGTGATTTCTCAGGCTTAAAAGCTCGCCTTTTATCAAACGCGGGAACAAAGGTAACTGACGTTGTTCACTGTCTTTTAATACTGTGTAACCATACATATTAACACATGTGCAATTAAACGTGTGCATTTACGGGGTGATTTCTCAGGCTTAAAAGCTTGCCTTTTACTAAAAAGGTAAATGCAAAACTATTTTCAATCAGTTTATTGAAACGCTCCCGTTAAGGATTGCAATAACATATTCGCGAGATAAAAGAACGAAGTAGGGGGAAATGAAGGAAGAGCGGCAAACAGCGAAGAGCAAAAAATTCATTAAACAATTGAGAAGGGAGCGAGTGAAGCATACAAGCATGTTCATAAGGGAAACAAAGCACGGTGTAAAACGTAAGTTTAAATTAAGTTTATAGAAACGCTCCCGCTGCGGATTGCAATAACATATTCGCGAGATAAAAGTTTAATGAAAAGACACGAGGTATAAACGAACCACACGCCGTGGCGCAACGTTAGGGGCAACAGTTTCAACCATTCTATGATCTGCTTCTCGCAACTGAAAGACGGCACATGGCGGATGTTAGCCGACTTGCTGAACGCAACGTTAGGGGCTTCAACTCTGGTGCTGACGATAGAGATTCGATTCACGAGAGGGGATGCAGTGAGTGTGTATGCCTGATGAGCCCAGAATTAGGGAGAAACACGTGTCGCATACTCTTTGCATTATTTGAAAGTAAACTATTAAAACCATTCTATGATCAGCTTCTGGAAACAGAAAGAGGGCACGTGGCGGATGTAAGGCGACTTCCTGACCAACCACAAGTGTTACCTGGCAGGTAACCACCCATACAGTCAGATTGTGATTCAGAAAACGAATGCCATGAATGTAATTACCACGATCTACATACTGTCAAATAAACGAAACACACGCCGTAGCGCGACAGCTGTGAAAAGCGAAGTTCAGAAAAAAACAGATCCTTAACAAATTGTTATTGGTATATTTTCGATCCATTTAAAAAGGTTTTCTTTTCTTATTAAAAAATTAAAAGCGGTACTTCGCCACAACGAACCGCGAGAATTTGGCTATATATATCTGCTTCTTGCAATTAAAAGAGGGCACGTGGCGGATTTTAGACGACTTCATGACCAAACTTAAGTGTTACCTGCCAGGTAGGGTTACCACTTTTAATACAAAAAAATAAGGGACGCATACTGCAGCGGGTGCCACATCTCAGTGCCAACAGTTTGCAGACTCTACTTAAAAGACCCGCTCTCCTCACTGGACAGTTAAAAAGACCAATCAAACTAACGATGACATCAAGTATTACCCAATCAAAAGTAGAAAAGGAGGCATCTTCATAAAATGCGTGTGGGATGATTTGCATGAGACGCTGCTTTAAAAAAAATGCTAAAAAAAATACGGGACAAATCCCGTCCCGTATTGATTCAAAACGGGACGCGCAATTTCATTCTCAAATGCGGCACGATTCCGTATTTTAAAGGACGGGTGGCAACCCTACAGTGCCAGGTAACCACCCATACAATCAGATTGTGATTCAAACTAGGAATGCAATGAATGTAATTACCCCGATCTACATACAAGGCGAAAGTCTTGCAACATTCAAAGATGATGGTTTGGGATAAGTACACCATACAACATAAAAGAGCTTATGAAGCCTTGAACCGAAAAAAGCAAGATCTCAGAGATCGTAAAAAAAAAAAATACGAGGTAATGTCGTTTTACTCGCTGTAGATTTTAGTCAAACATTACCAGTTATTCCACGAGGGAGACCAGCAGATGAACTCAACGCGTGTTTAAAATCCATGCTTCTCCCACGCTCGGTTATATGTCGCGTGTTCTCGGGTAGGTACACCAAAAAATGTA
>NC_041396.2:254267929-254430429 GCF_900747795.2 Erpetoichthys calabaricus | reverse complement strand
AATAAATACATGATAAGAACTAAACAGATGTCCTGTAAATGTAAATACAGGCATAATCAGTGCAATTTAATTGTTCACAAGACACAGAGCACATTAATAGGAAGACAACGACAGCACATTAATTGCTGAGTTTTCTGCCTCAGACAGTATAGGTTTAATGAAAGCGACTGGATGATAAAGGTATTCATAACAAGCCAAGGTCAAAGCTAGAAATTAAACTGATTAGAATGTTGAAGCTAAAATCGCAAATAAGAGCTTGAAGACCAAAAACATAAGCTAGAATTTGAACACCAGGAAGGCAATGAGTAAAGGTATCTAACGCATGTGTTTAGGTTTCTATCTATCATTCTATGACACTTAGGATGTGCCCATTATGACCTTTTTATCCAGAGCCACGTGGTCATTGACACTTACTTCCAGGTCATTGGCGTAGTAGACTGCTCCACCAAATGGCAGTCCCTGTGACAAATAAACTGGCATGCAGAAAAGAAGGTAAAATAAATTAACTGTAAAATGGAAAACTAATGTCACTGTTAGAATCTTTAACCATAAAACTCCCTAAATGGATGTATATTTTGTCTACTGTAATGGATGGCCGGAACCTTGCCCCAACTGTCTTAATCTTCTTTATTCATTTATCTGGTTTGTACAATGCTATATACTGTATACGCTGCCGTTCTTTATTATATTCTGTAAGTGCCTTGAGCATGGGAAAGGCGCTATATAAATAAAATGTATTATTATTATTATTCACTGGAGGCCTGGAGAACAGGGGACTGGGAGAGTGGCAATTCCTTCCCCAGGTCACAAGAGCGCAGCCATCCTGGATGACGTGGAAGCCACAGTGCTGGAAGGATCAACCCTGTGGGGATCTGTGGCCACCGCCAGGGAGAGCCCAAAGGACTATGGAGCCTTGGACTGCAGCACGTCCACCACACTAGGAAGTGCTGCTGGACAAAGGAGCAGGTACACCCGGAGTGCTTCCAGGTGCCCTTGCAGCACTTCCGCCACACCAGGAAGTGCTGAAAGAAGGTCATCAGGGAGCACAACCGGGTGCATTATAAAAACAGCTGCCTCACTCCATTCAAGGAGTTGGAGTCGGGAGGAAGAGGATGGAGCTTGTGAGAGAGGAGTGGAGGCGGCAGAAAGAAAAGACAGTAAAGAAAGGACTGAGCTGAGTTCATTGTGGTGGTATTGTGTTCTGTGTTGGGGAAAGAAAAGGAAGAATAAACGTGAGTGTTTGGACATCTGGCTGTCTCAGTGTCTGTCTGTGTCCGGGATTCTTTTACACTACGTATGTTCAAGGGAACCCCCAAAAATGAATGAAATACCACAGATCATAATACTGAGCAGTCAATCAGGAAGAAGTCATTTGTATATACTGTAGATAGATAGATAGATAGATAGATAGATAGATAGATAGATAGATAGATAGATAGATAGATAGATAGATAGATAGATAGATAGATAGATAGATAGATAGATAGATAGATAGATAGATAGATAGATAGATAGATAGATAGATGTTTATCTGTCCCCAGGGGGAAATGTGGCTTTTTACAGAAGCTCTTTAAATTCAGAAATAAATAATATACACACAGACTATGGTCTAAACAAACATAACTGACTAAAAGTGGAAAGATATTTTTAAAAAGAAAGAAAAGAAAACTTCTGACTTGGCAGCCAGTCACAGTGAAGCGTTACGCAGACATATTGCTGTTAGTATATAGCGTGTTTCTTGACACATTTAAAGCTGAATGATTAGTTGGCAGAAAGTCTTTCATGTTAATGTGTCAGCGAGAGAATGTGCAGCATTGTTCATAATGACATTCACTTTTGTTTTCATTCTCTCCTCCACTGTGGCCTCCAGGGGTTCCAGAGTGCATCCTATTACTGAACCTGTCCTTTTAATTAGCATGTTGATTAAGGGGGCATCCCTTGAAGTGATGTTACCAGCCCAGCAAACCACAGCGTTGAAAATTGTAGCGTTATAGAAGATGTGAAGGATGTCACTTCCCATAATAAAGGAACACAGTCTCCTAAAGAAGAAGAGCCTGCTCTGCCCTTTCTTATATAGTTCCACTATGTTAAGAGACCAGTCCAACCTATCATTAATGTGGAGCCCCAAGTACTTGTAGGAGTGGACCACCTCTACATCCACTCCTTGAATAGTAACCAGACATAGACGCTGTTTGGTGTGGCAAACGTCAATAGCAGTTCCTTAGTTGCAGACAATTGTCTTTGCACCAAGAAGCAAACTTCTCCACCTGACTTCTATACTCTGTCTCACCCCCTTTATCAATACATCCCATAAGTGCAGAATCATCTGAGAATTTCTGCCAGTGACATGACCTGGTGTTATATTTATAGTCTGAGGTTTACAGACTGAAGAGAAAAGGAGACAGGACTGTTCCTTGTGGTGCTCCAGTGTTGCTCACATCTCTATGAGAAACACAGTTTTTTTGTCTCACAAATTGTGGTCTGCTCGATTGATAGTCCATCATCCAGGACACCATAAGCTCATCCACCTGAACTTCTCTGAGTTTACCCCTTAACAGGGATGGCTGGATGGTACTGAAGGCACTAGAGAAATCAGAAACCATAATCCTCACAGAGCTGCCAGCTTTGTTCAGGTGAGACTAAGCCTTGTGGAGCAGATAGTTACAGTAATTGCATCCTCCATTCCAATCATTGTCCAATAGGCAAAATGCAGTGAGTCCAGGTGGTCTACAACAATCTTTTAGATGTAGTGATCTCTGGGGCAAAGTATGGACAGGACATGATGGTTCTACAATAATGCCGTTTTCATATTTTGTGACACATCAGATATACAAGGTTTCTCCTGTGAGAAGAGCAGCACCAGTGGACTGTGACACCTTTGTAACAATATCTTGTAGTCACTTCCCTGTCGTGTTGTCCACACTACCATACCACACAGACATGAACAATGTCAGGGCATTTTCTATATTGGATGCATGGATTCAGACAGGCAGGTACATGGAATAGATGAGAATTAAACTTGTTGTTTTGTTTATGTTGACAGATAATGTTTCCCACAAAAGTTTAAATCACATCCATCTTGTGATACATTTATCAATTAGAGAGTAATGGGGAATCAGAGAAAATGATGTCAACACAAACCTATTCCAGCAGCATTGGACCCAACATGGATAAGTTGCCAGTCCATCACAGGTATGGAGAATGTGCAAATTCTACAGAGACATTAACTGAACTGTTATTTGAGCCCTGGATAATGAAGCTGTGAGGTAGTAAAGCTAACCACTGTTCCACTGTGTCACATCACCATGGAAAACAATCTTAAAAAATCACTGGGAGATAAAGAGGTAAAGATTAGAGTCTGTGCATTTTGCATACATTGCTTGTGACTGGACTTGTGGAGGTCTCCACCACTAAACAGCTTCTTATCTGGCTTTGATCGTAGGACTACCAAAGTGAGCATGATGCTTGCAAATTCAAAGAGAAAGCAAAGCAAAACAAGCAAAAGATAAAAGAAGAAAAAAGAGCAAGTGATAGTGACTACAGGGCTGTGGCTGACTGCGCTTACTTGTGTTAAAAAGGGAAATGATTAGAGAAGAATAACCTAGCATAACAGTGGGAATAAAGTCACATTTTGATAAGAGACTCTGCCTCTCTGTTGAAACCAGAATGCTCTGTTCATGTTTTTTTCCTGATGCATCACACAAAAGGTAGTGATAAGAGATGGACTGTCACTGTCAAGCAGATGTGACACTCATGGTAAAATTAACTAAAGTCATCTGGTCACATATTCTGGATGAGTAGATTGCAATATACAGTGCAAAAATATTCCAATGTATAAAAGGATGAAAAGATGTAAATTCTTTTAATTGGAAAAAAAGAAACAACACAGCATTCAAATAATAGTTTTCTTACACATTTTAGGCCGCACATTGCTTTTACTCTCTTTTTTCCTCAGATCAGAGGCTTGCACTTCATGAACTGTTCAGTCCCTGCCAGCAGCAGACAAAATCTGCCTGAGAAGTACGACCTTATTACTCAAAATTCATTTTCTGACATTTGTGACAGCTGGCCATCATGACTGGGGCTTGACTTTTATTCTCTGACATTTTATCTATGGCTTAATATATCAGAGATATAAGCTGGAATAACAATCACAAATGTCAGCATTGCAGATTTTGTGTTTCACAAGTAGCAGACAACCCGTGTTGATACTGTGTGTGTGTGTCGGCCCCTTCGCTCTTTTCATGTGGCTCTGGAAGTCTGCTAGCTGCTATGATTATACTGGAGGTGCTATCAGAAGAACATTGCAGAATGTACAGCATTTGCAATAAATTCATAAGCATCTGACAATATAACAGTGTGACAGTTTCTGACAAAGCCTAATATCCTTTGTGCCATTGCTTTATGACCCGCAAATATCACATATCTTCTCCACTTCTGAGTAAGTTATATGTCACGCCAGCCACATATGATACAGTTCACTTACTGCTCATCAAAAACCACTCATATTTTTTGCATTTATCTATATATACAGAGAGAAAGAGAGAGAGAGAGAGAAAGCAAAAGAGCAAAGAGAAAAAAGTGAGAATACACGTCACATTTTAAATGACAAATCCGTCATACAGCTGGTTCTGTTGATGGAGTAGCAAGTCTGGTAATGCAGACTTCATCTTGATCGAACATTTGTCACAAGTATGGAAAGTAAATTTCTGAAAGCTCTTCTACAATGAATGACAAATCTATAGCCAAAGGCAGTTAGCAGTGGGTGAACTAATCACAGAGGGCATAATGGCAGTACTGGGTCTGCCCACCTTCTCAAAGTAGCTGTTAAGAGAATGAATTTAAGATTTACTTGCAGACTTGGAATTGCAACCTTGGTTTGCCTCATCTGCAGCTGAATCCATTGTATGAAACTATAAAGCACTTCTTCACGGTAAAGTATTTTAGGTTTGTTAAAAATAGTAAAGAAGTCTGTCTTTTTATCTAAATTGTAGAGTGCAGTACTGTATACATATATATATATATATATATATATATATATATATATATATATATATATATATATAATTATATGGGAATAAGTCAAATTAAAAAGAAAATTGCAATAGAAGTACTAAACATCATACCTTTGCCATGTACGTGGACAATACTACAAGCAATGACATTAGGAGTGTCCAACAGTTTGAAGTACAGTGCAGATAAGCTACAGTACATGATGCCATAGTAGCAGTATAAAGTTGGCAGGTCCACTGGAAACGTACCAAAGAGGAGCAGCATTCTGTCCTCACATTTTTAGCAGTGAATGAGTGAAACCATTGAAACTCATCTGCCAATGAAGGTTCATAACAGTAATGCTTCAGAGTAGAGGTGCCTTGTTGCAACATGACAATGCTCAACCCCATACTGCCTGTGCAACGGGTGCAACCATTATGTTCCTGCACATCAATTGCTTTCCACATCTGCTATACTCTCCAGAACCCCTATGTGATTTTAACATGTTTTGGACCACTCAAGGAGGCAATAACTATAAATACTTTCAAGTTGTATAAAAAAGTGGAGCAGTTGATGCATGAGTGGCTGCAGTCGAAACCAAAAGACTTTATTTTCTAATGGAGCCTATGCCTTTTTCAAGTGCTGGAGAACCTGTATTAAATGCCATGGAGATTACTTAGAAAAATTATATACCGTATATACTCACGTTTAAGTTCTCTCTTATATGTCAGGGCTTGATTTTACTGTATAATTTCCGATATTTTATAATGTTGGTCTTATAAGTTGAACGCGGAAAACTCACGCTATTGGTCCAAGAGATTATGATATGCTAACGCCCTCCTGAGAGAGTAACCACGGAGCACACTGCCTTTTTTTTCTATGTATTGTGCCTATGTGACCACACGGTAATACCCGAACTGTTCTGAAGTGGCGTTTGCACTGTTTTGTGTTTTTTGTATCTCATACCCTCATACAGATTTATCATAAGAGCATCCCTTATCTATGATGGAGCTTTTGATCAGAAGAAAATATGAAGCTGGTTTTAAATGAAAAGTCGTTGAAGTGGCGAAAGAAATTGGTAACTGTGCTGCTGCAACAAAAGTTGATGTGTCTGAGAAAGTGGTGGGAGATTGGAGGAAGCAAGAAGATGTTAAAAAAAAACCAAAATTGAGTGTTGTATTTTCGAATGGGTGTATAAGTCGGGGTCTAATTTTATGATCAATTTTTTCAGATTTCAAGACCCAACTTATACATGAGTATATACGGCAGTTGTATGACACCTTTGTTGCAGAAAACTATGAAAAAAAATAATTTGACTCATCCTTGTATATATCCTCTTTAATAAAATCCCTGTGTGCATCCATGTGTCTGTGTGTGTGTGTGTCTTCTGGTGAAGTGCGCATGCGTGGGGCACTCTTTAATAAAGGACATCATTGCTGGGGAGAGTGCTGACTGGGTACTCGCGGCCGCGCACATAAAATCCGTTGCTGGGGAGATGCCACACATACAATAATCAGCTGCACGCCAGCACAGATTAAAATACTTGCTGGGGAAATGCACAGTACTTGCTGGAGAGACACCACAGCCACGATTATCAGCTGCATGCCACGCATTACATCAGTTCCTGGGGAGACTCTGCTGATTGCCCACTGTTGTGACAGAAAATTAAACGCATATTACATACAAGGCGGAAGTACACCGAAGGGCGGAATGAGTGGCAGAGTCACCGGCCTCTAGCAGATGCTTCAAAGGCCGCCTGACGCGTCACGCAAGACAGAGAGGGCGGGACCTATAAAATATCTCGTGGCCGATCCAATCGGATTTCGGTAAATGAGGTAACACCTAAAACATAAGGCACGAAAAATCCAATCGGGTACTGAGACGCGGAGACCAGCTTCCCCAAAGAGGTGGGATTAGTGTTTGTTGTTGTGCGGGTGTTCACTCTGAGGATGTCAGATTTGCGATTAAGAAGCTTGGCCCGGTAAAGTGTAAAGTGTCAGTCGTTGAAGGGGTTTTCCTAAATATACGAATTTTCATGATATTACAATAGGATGACTTTTAAAAGTAGATTTATTTTCGTGCACATAAAATCCATTGCTGGGGAGACGCTACACATACAATAATCAGCAAGCTAAAATAAAGAGAGACAGGATAGGAGATCTTCAAACAGACACAACACATCAATCAACAGCCACAGAGGAGAGGATAAATGTAATATTAATTATACTTACTGTATTGTCATATACGTTTCTATTTTATTTTTATTATTATTTTACTTTAGGCTTCTTGCAAAAATATTTTTGACAAAAAAAAAATTAAGACTAGAAACAGAATGAGGTCAAGGTCCCTTGCCATTTAATATAGACTGTTCCTACTAATGTTTATGCACTACTGTTATAGCGCCCGTTATTATAACGGGCTTAATGTCTAGTATATACATGTATATAGTAAGAAAACAGACAGGTCACAATAAAGAGTTGGAGCTCCACCCTGGTGACCCTGTAACTGGAAAGCAGCAATACAAAAGATTGAATAATTAAAGACTTGGATTAGATTGTTAGGGCATGGGAGTGGTGCTATGGCAGATAATGGGCAAATACATTTTTATCATCAAAGCCTTTAATACTGCGAGGCAATCTAAATTATGGAACCTGGGAAAGCTGGAGTGTGTGTTGTTAGAATGCTAGATATTAAAACATTCTAGATGTAAGAATACCTAAATAACTTTTGGTGAAATCTGGATCATAGTGACGTAGTCACGATGTGCTCTTATCCTGTGGACAGGTTTCTAGATGTCATTTGAGTCTTAAAACATTAAATTGTTTTTTCTTTTCACTCATCATGCTTGTTCCTAGATGCAGAATTAGACAAAGAGACTCACAAAGAACACCCAACATGCATCAAACATTTCTGTCATGAAGAAAATGTATAGTTTGTGGCAAGCATTGTCTGGGATCACAGGGTGTGTTGGAGTGCAAGATAGCGTTATGGATTTGCACCCCACTCACAATTTTTGGATGGATCATCAGAATGATGACAACCAAAGGCACACATAGAAGAGCTGAACTGCATTTCCCAGTTGAAAACAGTATAGAATACTGGGTTACTGCGAGGAGGGCGAGGAGCCAAGGCTGTTAGTGTCTAGTCCATACCAGGAGAACCTGCTGTTCCTCCATCATGAGCACTTTTTCAGTTACCATTTACAGTCAGATTCATAAGTATTTGGACAGTGGCACAATTTTGTTAGTTTGGCCAGTGCCCCTAAAAATAGGGAACCATATATAAAAATGGCTGTCATTCCTAACCGGCTCATACAATATAGCTGAAAGCCTACACTTCAATCACATCTTGATTGCTTTGTTTCAAATCCATTGTGGTGGAGTAAACATCCAAAATTATGAAAATTTTGTCACTGTCCAAATATTCATGGACTTGACTGTATTTAGGAATAAAATTATAGGGCAGTTATTATGAACTAGCAATTATAACTGTAAAGGAATAAAAGTGACATACCTCAAATTTTCACTTGACAGTGAATGTAAAACCCAATCACACTCCCTTAACTCCCCTTCTGATTATCGTTATTCCATTTTGAAAGGATTGCCATGGTTATTGTTGGACTGTTGACCAAGTTAAGGGCTTTTCTTCAGATACTGAGTGGTGAACTACAGAATTCAACATGAGGGAGCTTTCTTCTGTGAACTTTTTCTATTAGGGCCATCACACAACTATTGGTGGGTCTCTTTTTCAAGTTAGCCTATCAGGGTTCATATTTACATCATGCTTGTAAGGAAATTGTTAAAAGTTTACTTAGATTTGTGTATAATCAGAAGACAGATAGTCTTGCAGAACAGCATAACAAGAACCTTAAGCAAATGCTACATAAAGTATTGCAGCAGTACGGAGAGGATTGGGATCTGCCTCTGCCCCTACTCCTTTTTGCATATCAAGAGTTGTCAAAAAGTTCAACAAAGGTTTTTTGCACTTCAATTCTTGAATGAGAGAAAAAAATATGTTTTCTAGATATTGCCCAAGGCTGGACGAAGCAACCTGATTGTCAAAGCAGTGATGCTCTAACTGTGACACAGGTTTAAGAAAAATATATTTTCTCATCAAAAAATACGTAATGTTTTGATCAAAGCAGGAGCAGCTCTATAACCACAAAATGGCCGTGTTATGATTTTACCAGGGCTGTGTCACTGGTCTGTTTTGCATTATTTGTTTTCTGGTTATTTTTGGTCATCTTTAAATGTCAGTGTTTTGTTAGGCCTTATTTCTTGTAATTTTCTTATAATCCGTTATGGTTTAAAAGTCATGTGATTGTAATTTATGTTGTTTTTGAGCATTGTCTATACCACGTTCAGTCTTTATAATGAACTGAGAGGCTTCAGTCCCAGTCTGAGGCATTAGCTAGGTTACCAGCTCATGTCGGTCGGCTTGCTTTACAATGTTTTCCTTCCAAAGTTTTGGTTTTTGATATTTTTGTTTAGATTATTGTTGCTTTTGGAATTTGTGAGTTTGTTTTTTTGATTTTTTTTTTAATTGAGAAATTGCTTTGTTTATCCTAGCTTACATCAGAAGCCCCCTTCTTTTGACACCCACTGCACGCCCAACCTACCTGGAAAGGGGTCTCTCTTTGAACTGCCTTTCCCAAGGTTTCTTCCATTTTTTCCCTACTAGGTTTTTTTTTTGGGAGTTTTTCCTTGTCTTCTTAGAGAGTCAAGGCTGGGGGGCTGTCAAGAGGCAGGGCCTGTTAAAGCCCATTGCGGCACTTCCTGTATGATTTTGGGCTATACAAAAATAAACTGCATTTTATTGTATTGTATTGTATTACATTTCATGTTTTGAAGTTTGTGTATTACTTATTAGTTGTTGTATCTCTGTACATTTTTTTGCAATCCTTGTTTGCTTTTGAACTTTGGTCTTTATTTAATTAAATATATAATTGAAAGATTTATTTCAATCTCAAGGCTTACAGGCCCTTGGACCTTTTTAATGTGGCCCACAGCATACATATTCAAAAAATGTTACATACAGCCCATGATGACCATTGGTTTTTCTCAACTCATTTTAATAACATTTGTTTCATATGCAGGTCATACCCGTGATCGACATTTACTCTTTTGCATTCATGTCTTGCTAGTGGTCACCATGTTGAAGCATAGCACAACACACCGCAACCACTAACCTTTAGTTAGAATGAAAACGGGAAGCTGTTAATGACCCAACAAGGGAAACTGCCATACAATATTTAGTGTTTAAACAAAATCATCTCATGAAGGAAATGCTTGCTCAATTTCATATGTGCCACTGCACAGGAGTCAATGCTGGCTGTTTGTCCTTCCACTTCCTCCTTACCTGACTGCTGCTGCAGGCCTACACAATTCTTTGGAGTTCTCTTTTTACTTGATTTCTACACTCTGGATAGAAATTGAATTTGCATTTCTACTCTTGTTAAATGTGATCGCAATCTGTTTCAGACCAATGCTGAACTTGTTCTGGATGCCCCTTAACCAGTGCATTCAAGTAAGCTACATTCGTTTTGTTAAGGAGGTCAGATGCCGTTGATTGTGATGTATGGAATAATGCAGATGTAACTGATGTACTGTTGTTTACTTTAGCAATAAATTCTCGCCTGTGCTTAGGCTGCTACTCTCTCTCAACTTTATGTACTGACCAGGGCACCCTTAACTGGTGGTCTTCTAAATCCCTGGGTGCAATGTACTAGGCTTCACAGAGGCACCCTTCAGCTAGACATTCTTCATTCCTTATTTTCTTCAGGTGCAAGTTTGTAGTTTAATTGTTATTTTACTACTGTGTTCTTTTTATCAAGTGTGTTCTTTATATTCTTTTCCATTCTTATTTCATCATTGGCTTGCAGAGTTTGTATACATACAGTACATACATTTTCCTCCTGTTTCTTCCTTTATTTTTTTAAGATAAGCGAACTGCCATTAGCAGTAGTTTTAGGATCACTTTTGTGTTTAAGGAATACAAAATGATGAGCAAAAGTGTTAAATCCAGTACAGCAGAAAGATTGGCATGATTGCTTGAGCCTTTCTATTCCCTATTGGCACAATACTTTGCATGTGTTTTGTGAATGGGTGAAGGAGTGATGTCCTTAGCCCTAAATGTACTTGAGATACAGGAACACCCCAAACCAGTCATGTCATACTTTCCTGGATTCACTTTTCAATGCTGCTTCATGATGACCATGACTGACATTCTTTTCCTTGATTCAAAACCTGCATTTGCAGTGCAGGACATCCTAGTTGCCATCCTAATGATGCCTACACAAGGTAGGCAGGCAGTGTGGTATCATGTCAAATGCATTTGACTTTAATCTTAAAGTTCAATCCCTGCCTGTGACTCACTATGTGACAATTAATAAGTCACTTAAGCTGCCTATATAAACATGTATGGTAACAATTCTAATGAAATGTCACATTGGATAAAGGAGTCCAGTAATTGAAAATAAATAACAGAAAAGAAAGTACAAGAAGGGAAGTGTGTGTGCTTAGGAATCTGTTACTTCAATCTGGGCTCCATTAATGAACCTTTCCTGGCTGAAGATGACATAGCCTTTATCCAGGATGCTATTGTGTGCCTCTTAAGTCCGATTTGACCCAAAAGCCCACATGCTGCTCAAAAAGATCAATGTGGAGTGATGAACAAAATCAAATCAAACAGAGAGTAAGCCTCCACCTACATGCTCACATAATTAAATCAAACTAAAAATGAGAAGGTCATCAAAATGACAAACAACCACAGGGCCTTAACGTGCATCAAATGGAGCCGGCAAGGAGCCCTTAACCTGAGCGAGAATACCTGCACAGCTTGACAGGATAATGTCACACAATGTGGACTTTAAAAAGAACCCCACACTTCTGAATACTGGCTGGAAAGATATAACGGGCAGAAGTAAACTGTTATATGTTTCAGCCAGGCTAACAATATTTACATTTTTGTTGTTGGTTTTGAATTATTTTTCATGTGTTTTTGTTTTGATGTATTTTTTGTAAATATTGATTTCTGACAGTTTTTGATGTTCAGCATCTGTGAGATGAGTATTATTGCTGGATCTTTTTCTCGTCATCGGATTTCATGATTCTGTCTTTGTGGTGTCTGATTCTGGATTATGGACTAATTTTTGTTAGCCTTGGGTTGTTGTTTAGGCATTTCTAATTTAACTATCTTTGCTTTTTTGTTTACTTTGCCTTTTTCTTAAAATAAATAAACTCGTCATTTATAAAGATTCTTAATTGACCTTATCCATAAAATCAGGGGTTTTTATGATATCCTCTCCCATGATTTTGTTTTTTGCAAATTTGCAATACTTAAATCATATTTTTGAAGTTTAAAAGCCTGATCCCATTTTGATCCTGAGCAGGCCTTGAAGCCTGCCTCTTGAGTTTGGAGTATGGCTACCTTGGGTGAATCCTGCTTTTGTGATCCGCATCAGGGGCCTCATGTATAAACAATAAATGTTGCGTACACTTGTTTCCTCCTTCACATCACAATGTATAAAAACTAAGCTTGGCGTAAAGCCACGCACATCTTCACGGCAGCTTAATCTCTTGCCTACGTACATTTTCAGCTCGGTTTTGCAAACTGGTGGCACCCAGCGTCAAAGCAGTGCTACTGTTCCTGTGTGGTTTCCTGCATATTGTTTATTAGTTTAAGACATCTGATTGTAATCAACCTGTAACCATATAATGGTGCATGGAATGGCCAAACTATTCCAAATACAGGGGATCCTCGGGTTACGACACAGTTCCGTTCCTACAACAGTGATGTAAAACGAATTTTGGTGTAAGTCGAAACAAACCCTAGCCTAAATCACTTACCTATCCTAACACATTTGCAAAATCATAATCTAGAACATAAAAACACAACTAAGCCACAGAAAAAGGAAAAGGACATAAATATACCTTACTGTACACTGTACTGTAGTAACAGAAATAATGAGTGTAAAAAAAAATCCTTACCTTTATTCCTTCTCACATCTCAATTTTTTAAAGTTTTTTTGGGAGTGAGTGTTGTAAACTCGAAACGTTGTACGTTGTAACTCGAGGACCCCCTGTACCATAGCTGCTCAGAGTATTTCAACCCACTGTATCTGAGTGTGGAATCACACTTTTACAGCATCTGATCGGAAAGCTCTATGACAGATTGTGTCAAGAGCAGAGAGGGATTATCGAGATACAGCATCTAGCACACACTACCTTAGTCATGCGCACAGTCTGTTTGAACTTCTTCCATTCGGCAAATGCTTCAGAGTCTTTCCTTTAGGGACCTCACGGTTCAGAAACAGTTTCATCCAAAGAGCTATAAACGCACTCAATCAGTCCATGAACTGCTCCTGGTAGAACTCTTTGTATTTATTAGTACAATCACCTCACTGTAAACTTGCATTACAGTCATAATATTGCACAACTTGAGCCACTTATGTTTTCATATTGTATCTTGCGAAGCATTTAACATGCTACTTTAGTTATGATAGAATTTGAGAAACTACTAAATTATATGATTTAAGATGAAGTTTATGACTTTCTACTTTAATGACAAAATAAACTACATGATTAAAGTGGAAATTTGAACAATAAAGTTGACATTTCCACCTTTGTTTTCCACTGTGTTCCTATTTAATTTTTCTTTTCTCTGTACCCTAATTAACTTCAATATGACACTCAGACAGTGGGCTACAACTTACCTTTTCATGGCGACTTTCATATCTGACCACTTCTTTTTTATTTCGGGCACTATGCGACTTTGTGATCTTGAACTTTCAAGTTTCTCCGCCACTCTATGTCACTCGATCAACTTCCTTCTGTTGTTTATACCACTGTTCCTCTATTTTTCCCGTGCTTTTGCCATTGTCTTTTTTAACAGAACGCTGAACTTAAGGGGCTATTTATATTGATTTGCATATTCAAAGAGGTGTAATTCTGGGAGGAGTCAGGGTGGAGTGGCAGACGCGTGTACGTGCGTTATTTCACGCGGACCGGAATTTATGTAGCGGAAGAATGTGGATATTGGCATATGCACAAATTTATGCATCTGGATTTTTTTGTGCATACACACTTTTCAGTTTTTGTCTGTATGCCATGTTTTAGTGTGAATTCTACGTATAGTGTTATACATGAGGCCCAAGGTGTGTACTCTGGTTTTCACCAATTTGATTTTTGCAAATCATGACATGAAATGTTTTTGACAGGGGTTCATCTCTAATTTCTTTCATCCTTGTATGTATATTTTGTTGTTTTCGATTAATTGTTATTATACAGGGTGGCCCACGAAAAAGAGACAACTTCCGTCTTGTCTGCCGCCCAATAGGCGGCTGCGGTTGTGTTGCCGGTCTTGTGGAGATATATTGATGCACAAGGAGATCACTTTCAGCGTCTTCTGTAAATGTGTGTACCAAATTTGATCATTTTTCTCTTCATCACGTAATGCAGTCATCTTGGTGGAGGTGGGCCACTTTTTCGTGGGCCACCCTGCATATGTTAATAAAATGTTTTTCTTTTGGTATTTGTGTTTCATCAGATGTTTTCCTATTTTTCAATCTTTTTGTATTTTCTTTGTGCTTTTTATTACATGAGTTTAATGTATTTGTCTTTTGTAGGTTCAGTCCAAGGGGTGCAGGACCACCTGATGTTGCATATGTTGTGGCTGCCTGTGCCCTATACAAAGGAAAGAGTTGCCTCAGGCAAGTGCTAAGGTTGCACCCTCTGGCCAGACTCTGATCTGCTTCTGTACAGTCTTACTGTATTTCAGTACCGCTTTCTATGCTGGAAAAATCATAACAGAAATGTGATCTGAGTCTCCAACATGTGTATACCAAGTCCAGTGTGTTAGTTCCTCTAGTTGGAAAGTGGACATGTTGGTGGAATTTAAGCAGAACCATTTTAAAATTTGCATGATTGTAATCTCCAGCAACCATAATAAAACTGTCTTGATGGGCCGTCTCTAGCTCATTGATGGCACTGTACAGCTGCCACAAGGCCTCATTGGTGTTAATATTGGGAGGAATTTACACAGCCACCACCTGAGTGGCAGTGAGTTCCCATGGCTGGTAAAAGGACCGACATTTCACAATCAAATATTCCACCAGATGTGAACAGTCAGTTGTAACAATTTCACTGTTACTGCACCACACATTTGTGGTATACACACATAGTCCTCCACCTCGGGTGTTACTGGAGCTCTTAGCATTCCTATTAGCACTAAAGGATGTTAGCCTGTCCAGCTGGATTGCTATGTCAGAGATGTTGTTGTGAAGCCAGATTTCAGTGAAAACAACAACACAGCAGTATCTCATTTCGTGCTGCGTATATAGTTGCAGAAGTAGATAATCCAGCTGATTTTCCAAGGAGCGAACGTTAGCAAATAAAAGTGATAAAAGTACTGTTTGGATTTGCCTTTAGTCTTGCTCAGATGTCAGCCCACTTCCTGCGCATCCTAACCTGGTCAGCTCTATCAGACGACTCCAGAGATCTCCGCAGCAGTTCGAGGCTATGCAGATCCTCTTTCAATATGGGAAGTTTTTAAGCTTTTCAAGATTTCACTTTATAGTCAGTAGTGTCTGTGGATCATACCTTAATATGAGACGCTTCCAAAATCATTTACATTTGAATGCGCACTTGCTTACTTTAAATAGGGATATACCAAAAGGTTAGGTTAGGAGCAAGTGCTGATACAACGCATTGCTGCACACTCCACATGACAAATCAACTCAGGATCCCCAGATTAGGACCCAAGTGCAGCCATGCAATGGGTGACACCTCAGCACCCCACTAGTTCAGATTGAATGGAACAGTGTGAGGTTTTTTATTGTGGCTTGAATGCCAATTCTGCCACCAACCCCCAGGTTTTTCCCTGCAGGTTGGAGGGCCTACTTACAGGGCTGGATGCAGATTAACGTCATACCCAGGAAGAAGCAATTGCAGGGTAAGGGCCTTGCTCAGGAGCCCAATGGAGTTGGGTCACTTCGGGCGTTTTGAACAGGCAACCTTCCGATTACCAGTGCAGATCCCTATCTCAGAGCCACCACTCCTCACAGATACACCAAAACTCTCCAGAATTCTTTGCATATACATTCACCTATACAGATTTTAAAGGAAGACTCCTGATCGCTTTAGAAGCCTCAAAAACATAATACCAGCAGATATTTTCTTACACATTAAGCACTAAACAAAACAACCCCAAAAATAAAAACATTAACATTTATTCAATGGACCGCCTAAATTTGCAGCCTGTAAACATCATTTCTGTTTGTAATAGGTTAAAGTAAATGCCATTCAGTATTACTTTATAGTCTGCCTATGGCTATGGCAAATACAAAAAATATATATATATTATATAATATATTTAATTGGTCCCCTCTCCTTATTGAGATTTTTAAGCATAAGGCCTTCTAAGGGTGCAGGTTTCAGGTCTTGTTAAGTATTCAGGCTTAAGCCTATTTTGAAGTGTTCAGGTATTTTAAGTTCTGAATCTCCAAATCTTAAAATAAATACTGTATACATAAGAAATGACAAAAAATGAGCAGTTCAAGGTGCCGCACCTCTTTTACCTGTATCGAGGGGCTAAATGTTGTCACACACATGCAAGTAGGAGGAAGCTGTATGGACCAAGTGAGGGTAATTCCATGGCAGGCCAGGGCCTTTAGTCAGTTCTGTCTTGGACTTAAACCAGTGAACATCTCTGTTCAATTTTCAACCTATTTTGCAGCTGTAGAATAATATATGAGTAGCTGCCCCAAATCTTTAAGATGTTTGTGTCTCATCCTTATCACAATTGTCATCTCTTTTACCAGTGCTTCAATGCTCTTAACTCCTCATCTGATCTCATTGTGTGGTGTGGTCGGAATGGCAAGATTTGCTGGGATTGCCACATTGGGGAGGTCCTAAAGACCACCAGGATAAAAAGAGAGCAACACTTGTAGCACGATAGGTCTTGTGCATGTCAGTGTAGGAATTCTATAGCTGCTGGGGAACCGTGTGATTGGAATAAAGTTTATTTCATTTCCATTCAAGATGGCTGGTGGTACCGTCCCCAGTTGAGAGGCCAAAAACAATGGAAGGACATTTGGAAGATGCAAGCAGGGCAATACATTCCACTAGATTGCTCCCAGTTTAGACTACAAGTGGTGCCTACAAATTGAAATGATTCAACATTTCCATGAAATGATAATGACACCATTTATAAACAGGGGAGCCGAACGTGAGGAGTGTTTCCTCCATTTTTAGTCAATTTAGGTTCAGATGAAGGTGCTCCAATTAGCAGTCAATCCACCTCCCTCTTATATGACACCCCATCCCTGTCTGTGTTCAGACCAATTAGGGTTGTGCCATCTTCCAATTTCAGATGTTTTATACATGGGTCACTGAAAGTACAGTCATTGATGTAGAGAGAGAAAAGGAGAAGAGACACAGCACAGCTTTGAGGCGACCATGACACCTATTTGCCCAACCTCACTGTCAGACAGGAAGTGAGAGATCCAGAGAAATGTGACAATTCAAATTCTGGTATAACTGTGTTAAATGCTGAACTAAAATCCACATATAAGGTCCAGACATACAGTGCATCCAGAAAGTATTCACAGCACATCACTTTTTCCACATTTTGTTATGTTACAGCCTTATTCCAAAATGGATTAAATTCATTTTTTTCCTCAGAATTCTGCACACAACACCCCATAATAACAACATGAAAAAAGTTTACTTGAGGTTTTTGCAAATTTATTAAAAATAAAAAAAACTGAGAAAGCACATGTACATAAGTATTCACAGCCTTTGCTCAATACTTTGCCGACGCACCTTTGGCAGCAATTACAGCCTCAAGTCTTGTTGAATATGATGCCACAAGCTTGGCACACCTATCCTTGGCCAGTTTTGCCAGTTCCTCTTTGCAGCACCTCTCAGGCTCCATCAGGTTGGATGGGAAGCGTCGGTGCACAGCCATTTTAAGATCTCTCCAGAGATGGTCAATCGGATTCAAGTCTGGGCTCTGGCTGGGTCACTCAAGGACATTCACAGAGTTGTCCTGAAGCCACTCCTTTGATATCTTGGCTGTGTGCTTAGGGTCGTTGTCCTGCCGAAAGATGAACCGTTACCCAAGTCTGAGGTCAAGAGCACTCTGGAGCAGGTTTTCATCCAGGATGTCTCTGTACATTACTGCAATCATCTTTCCCTTTATCCTGACTAGTCTCCCAGTTCCTGCCGCTGAAAAACATCCCCACAGCATGATGCTGCCACCACCATGCTTCACTGTAGGGATGGTATTGGCCTGGTGATGAGCGGTGCCTGGTTTCCTCCAAACGTGATGCCTGGCATTTACACCAAAGAGTTCAATCTTTGTCTAATCAGACCAGAGAATTTTCTTTCTCATGGTCTGAGAGTCCTTCAGGTGCCTTTTGGCAAACTCCATGTGGGCTGCCATGTGCCTTTTACTAAGGACTGGCTTCCGTCTGGCCACTCTACCATACAGGCCTGATTGGTGGATTGCTGCAGAGATGGTTGTCCTTCTGGAAGGTTCTCCTCTCTCCACAGAGGACCTCTGGAGCTCTGACAGAGTGACCATCGGGTTCTTGGTCACCTCCCTGACTAAGGCCCTTCTCCCCCGATCGCTCAGTTTAGATGGCCGGCCAGCTCTAGGAAGAGTCCTGGTGGTTTCAAACTTCTTCCACTTACGGATGATGGAGGCCACTGTGCTCATTGGGACCTTCAAAGCAGCAGAAATTTTTCTGTAACCTTCCCCAGATTTGTGCCTCGAGACAATCCTGTCTCGGAGGTCTACAGACAATTCCTTTGACTTCATGCTTGGTTTGGGCTCTGACATGAACTGTCAGCTGTGGGACCTTATATAGACAGGTGTGTGCCTTTCCAAATCATGTCCAGTCAACTGAATTTACCACAGGTGGACTCCAATTAAGCTGCAGAAACATCTCAAGGATGATCAGGGAAACAGGATGCACCTGAGCTCAATTTCAAGCTTCACGGCAAAGGCTGTGAATACTTATGTACATATGCTTTCTCAATTTTTTTATTTTTAATAAATTTGCTAAAACCTCAAGTAAACTTTTTTCACGTTGTCATTATGGGGTGTTCTGTGTAGAATTCTGAGGAAAAAAATGAATTTAATCCATTTTGGAATAAGGCTGTAACATAACAAAATGTGGAAAAAGTGATGCGCTGTGAATACTTTCCGGATGCACTGTAAGTACCTGTGGAGTCCAAATACTGCAAGATGTGGTGAAAAGGCAGGTTTACTGCATCTTCATCTAACTTGTTGGCATAGTAAGCAAATCATAGTGGTTCCAGCAGAAAATCTTTGACAGACATGAAATGCTGGAAGGTTAGACATTCAAATCACTTCATTATCACTGAGGTCAATGCCATTGACTTGTAATCATTAAGACAGGAAAAGAACGCCATTTTCATTTATTTGTGGCCTCCATGGTGTTTTTCTGTGGGTGGATGGTTGCCACCAGGCCACTTATTATTAAAGCATATTACTTAATTACAAGAGGAACGGTAATGTCCTGAGTTCAGGCACAGTATGTATTTGTGTGTTTATTGCATTTAAAAAATTTGCATACAAATTGCATGCCTTTAATTGTCAAATTCCCAGATCTCAAGGAGGTGGACTATATTTGATTTGCCTCAGGGCTCTCTTTTTATTTCAAAAGCTCTCACATCTGGGCTTGAATAAAAGGCAAGAACCGATAAGGTCTTCAGTGTGAACAAGATGAGCACAGAAAGACATGATATGGCATCACACAGTCCCCACAAATGACAAGGACAGTTTAAACAAACAAACTTTTTTCTCCATGGATACTCTTTACAGGGAAGGCTGTCAAAGATGTGTAAAGCAAAACGCAAAGGGTGGCTGCTCAGTTCTCATACAAAATTGATAACTTTAATTAATGTCACGTTTGATGTGTGTTCCACAGTTCAACCTTTGCGTTGACACCTGTCCTGACCTATCATTTGTTATTTCTCGAGTTGTTTGGGGACTAACACTGCAGCATGAACAGAATAATAAAAAGGTCATGATGTGCTTATCAAAAGGCAAATTGCTGTCTTTATTAGTAAATACATCCGCCTGGAAGTCAGGACAGTCGAGCAAAACTTGCCTCGTCGTTCTAAAGTCTTGTTTTTTTATTTTACTCTGTCTAGAGCTATTTATGGATTCTTTCTTTCTTACAGAAAGAGTCAACACATACATTTTCTTTTATTAATGTTTGTGAAAGAAATGCTCACTTGGAGCCTTACAATGTAAGAAAAGCAAGGTAATATTTAAATAAAAATAATAAAATCTCAACTAGGGCAAAAATGTTCTTTAAAGCATTGGCTTTCTACTGTGTTATAGCCTGTAGCACTGTGTATTATTGAGCCTATTAGAGCCCTGCGTCAGCTCTTCTCTTGCAGTTGACGTGCAGTTATGGGGGCTGCAAATCAGAAAAAATAAGTGCGCAATCGTATCCTAAATCTCTTGTCTAGCCTGTGGATCATATACTTATTTGCATTTCCCCATGGACAAAAAGCTTAGATGGGAATTGGTAGAATGGTGGAATTATTTAGAGAGCTGGTAGAATTACTTAGTGTGTGCTTTGTCATTTTCCTGTAACTTTCATTTGTTTTGCTGAAGGCACACAGACACCTTAAATAATCAAGCGTAAGTTGAGTAGGGAGATATACTTTATGTTATGGTCCATGAATTATCATGGAGCAGTATTGTAATGATCAATTGATTAACAAAGCTGCATTCCTTTAGGAATCCCATATATATATACTGTAGTCAAACAAAATGTTCAGGACAGGCTGAAGCTGGTTTGAGGATGTGTGTGTGTCCAGCATGCCTGTTAACTCCACAATGGACCAGGTTCAAGCAATGACACTGTTGAAAGGTCATTCTGCTTATAGTGAACCAAAAAGTAACCAAAAACCCAACCCTACAAAAATTCCCAGCACAAATAATAATTCTATACTTTGTTTGAATGAAAGGATGTTTTTTCAGCAAACAGTCCAAGTCAGGCACTGGTAGGACACTTCCATTTGTATAACGGCAAGGTAAATATTTCTGAAGGCGTCAGGATGGCCTGTCTTCCGCTCTTTGAGGTGCTCTTGATGTATGAGCTGTTGTCTTGTCCGGGTGAAGTCAGAGTATGCAAAAATATCTGGAGCGCAGCAATGCAGAAGTTCTCGGAGTTGAGCAGATCAGTGCTGCTGGTGGTTCTCCAATGTCTCTTGGGTCCAGTAGTTGTGAGGTTCTCAAATACCAGTATGTGGTAACAATTTACATAATATAAAAAAATATTATAAAATAAAATATTATTTATTTTATTATTTATTTATTATTTATTATTTATATAATATTATTATTATTTATATAAAAAAATATAAAATAATAACCCCAGTCCCAAAGGTATCACGTCCTAGTGAGCTGAATGACTTCCGGCCTGTTGCTCTGACATCACATGTGATGAAGACCATGGAGAGGCTGCTGCTTCACCACCTTAGGCCACAGGTTCAACACGCCCTTGACCCTCTGCAGTTTGCATATCAGGAGAAGGTGGGAGCGGAGGATGCCATTATCTATATGCTACACCGATCCCTCTCCCACTTAGACAGAGGCAGTGGTGCTGTAAGAATTATGTTTCTAGACTTCTCTAGCGCTTTCAACACAATCCAACCTCTGCTCCTTAGGGACAAGCTGACAGAGATGTGAGTTGATTTATACCTGGTGGCATGGATCGTGGACTATCTTAAAGACAGACCTCAGTATGTGCGTCTTGGGAACTGCACGTCTGACATTGTGGTCAGCAACACAGGAGCGCCACAGGGGACTGTACTTTTTCCGGTCCTGTTCAGCCTATATACATCGGACTTCCAATACAACTCGGAGTCCTGCCACATGCAAAAGTTCGCTGACGACACTGCTATCGTGGGCTGCATCAGGAATGGGCTGGAGGAGGAGTATAGGGACCTAATCAATGACTTTGTTAAATGGTGCGACTCAAACCACCTACAACTGAACACCAGCAAAACCAAAGAGCTGGTGGTGGATTTTAGGAGGCCCAGACCCCTTATGGACCCCGTGATCATCAAAGGTGACTGTGTGCAGATGGTGCAGACCTATAAATATCTGGGAGTGCAGCTGGATGATAAATTAGACTGGACTGCCAATACTGATGCTCTGTGTAAGAAAGGACAGAGCCGACTATACTTCCTTAGAAGGCTGGCATCCTTCAACATCTGCAATAAGATGCTGCAGATGTTCTATCAGACAGTTGTGGCGAGCGCCCTCTTCTACATGGTGGTGTGCTAGGGAGGCAACATTAAGAAGAAAGATGCCTCACGCCTGGACAAACTGGTGAGGAAGGCAGGCTCTATTGTTGGCATGGAGCTGGACAGTTTAACATCTGTGGCAGAGCGACGGGCGCTCAGCAGGCTCCTATCAATTATGGAGAATCCACTGCATCCACTAAATAGTATCATCTCCAGACAGAAGAGCAGCTTCAGCGACAGACTGCTGTCACTGTCCTGCTCCACTGACAGATTGAGGAGATCATTCCTCCCCCAAACTATGCGACTCTTCAATTCCACCCGGGGGAGTAAACGTTAACATTTAACATTATACAAAGTTATTGTCTGTTTTTTACCTGCATTATTATCAATCTTTAATTTAATATTGTTTATTGTATCAGTATGCTGCTGCTGGAGAATGTGAATTTCCCATTGGGATTAATAAAGTATCTATCTATCTATCTATCTATCTATCTATCTATCTATCTATCTATCTATCTATCTATCTATCTATCTATCTATCTATCTATCTATCTATCTATCTATCTAATTTTGAGACAATACTACTTTGGTACAATCCAGTAAGTGACAAACTAATCACGTCTTTTGCTGGCAGAGCTCAAGAAATACTTTCTCACAGACGTACACACTGTATAACAATGATGAAAACAAAAAGCATAACTTTATAATACAAAGGAAAAGCAAGGAAGGTAACATAGTGATAATAATATTAAAAAGAAATGAAAAAACATAAAGTGCCTTTTTTCACATAACTAATTGTCACAAGGTGGAGTTTTAAACATTTTGACTGAGAATTGTTTATGATTATATCAAACTCTCTGGTTTACAGTGCTGTCCAAAAAAAGAACGAAAATTATAAACAAGTGAAATATAAAATTCCAACAGTTGAAATGTCCACAATTTGTAATTCATCCCCCATGCATTACTTGGTTAAACCACCTATCACAGTTTTTACTGTAAATAGTCTCTTTTACTTTTGCATAACATGGTGAAGAAAGATTTGTTCATTCCTTCTTTCAAAACTGCACAAGCTGTGCCAGGTCAGTCGACAAGTGGCTGAGGACAAAAATTCGATTTGATATTTGATGAGGTTAAGGTCAGGTACCTGACTGTGCCATTCAATTTTCACAATTTTAAGGTACTCCATTATTGTGTCTTGTTGAAAGACAAGCTTCTTCTCTGTCAGAGGGGAGAAGGCTTTCCTCCAGGATCTGACTGTGATGCTTAGCATTCATCTTCCCATCAATTCTGATCACATTGCCAGTTGCTGGTGCCATAAAGCATCTCCATAAGATGATGCTGGGATGGTGTTACCTGGCCGATTTATGCCATACATAGTTTAGTTTGAATGTTCAAACTAAAAGTTTCACTTTAGTGTCATCGGACCACAAGACTTTCCATCACATCTTTGCAGTTTCATCCAAGTAATGTTTTGCTAATTCTTTATGGACAAGGATTTCTCTTTTTTTTACAGTCAGAACTTCTTCCTTGCCACTCTTCCTTACCATAAAGTCTCTTGTTGTGCAACGCCTTAGAGATTGTTGAGCCATGAACATCTTCTCCAATCACAGTCACTGACGTCAGTAGACTTGGTTAGAGTGATACTTGTTATCAAAGCAGCCTCTCTAATAGTGGCATTGTTACTCTGTGACTAAGTTTAGAGGGGCAGTGTGACCCAGAAAGAATACATGTAGTTTCATATTTTTTTCCTCTTCTGTATGATGGACTACACTGAGCTCTGAGATGTTTTTAGTGTTTTTGAGATGGTCTTGTACACTTCTCCTGATCTGTGCTTCTCTAGTTTTAAACCTTTGATTTGTATTGAATGCTTATTTGTCATCATTTTGGTTTGCCTTATGGAAAATGTCCCCCATACTGTTGGACATCACTGAGAGAGGGGGGATTTATCCTCATAAATTACACAAAATCAAGTAATCCACATATTTCCTACACACACACAGATCTTCAGCACAGTGGGTGAGTTGGTAAAGTAAAGCACCTGATCACAGGTAGCCTTAGATTTACAAATGGTAGGAATGCTTTTTTTAAATCTGACAGTTTTGGTGTTACTTTTTAAGGACCTTTTGGAAAGGTTTTCGTTGTGTTTCTTTTGATTTGGCATAAGGAACACTGTTTAGTAGATCAGCGGAAAAAAATCTTACTTTAGAGTCTGAAGCTATAAAATTTGAAAATTCTTATAGAAGTGTAGCCGGGTGTGGTAATAACAATTCTGAATGCTGCAAGGAAATTTTGGGGCACCAACTGGCGTATCCCTTTTATTGTCCTGAGACAGCAAAATCAAATAAAGATAAACAAAAATAATATTGGCGTTTGCCCCTTCAACGGGAATGTGATATAAACAGAATAAAGTGCAGTCGCTCTAATAGAGCTCCATCAGGCGAGTTGTTCTGGCCAGTGATGACACATCCTTCCAGGATATCTGAAATCTTATGGCAGCTGGACCAGAAGGAGCAGGGCTACTTAACTTAAACCCTGTGTTAGCGGCAGAACCCCACCCACCCATCATTTGACGTGGCAGGTTATTACATACCTTGACTGAGCCTTTGAGGAAGTCCTCTGATGCACATGCATGACAGGATTTTAATACTGTGTATATTTTATATGAAAGAATAAGGCTACATGTATGCCAAGATATAGGAAATATTTTTAAATTATTCTATTACCTGTTTTTGACAGATACCGTGGCTAATAAATATAAAAACACCACCACTGCAGGACACAGACAGGTTCTGTCACTGGCTGTCTTCTCTCTTTTTCCTCCCACAGCTCCAGAGAAGATGTCGAATGAGGGCAGCTGACTCTGTCCCATCTGGTCCCAGGACTATAAGAGCAGTGCGCTTCCGGAAGGAATCATCTCACTTGAGTATGAGCAACCTACCAGACAGAGCTCCACTGTGGACCTATTATGTTGGTTGAACTTGTTATTTCAGTTAATGGGATGACTTGGTTTGTACTTCAACATTTCATTTGTACTTGTACATTCCTCTCAGGCAATAACTCTCTCTCTCTCTCTCTCTCTATATATATATATATATATATATATAAAAACCTGTAAAGCCATTGTAGTGGTGTATGATCAACCAACCAGCATAAACCTTTTTCCCTCTAAACGTAATCTAATATCTCAGCTGCCTGTTTTATGACCAGTTCACTATTTTTTCAAAAATGCAATAACTGCATTCCCTGGGCAAACATTTACAGAATAAATACACGATGGCATGCTCTTATTGGTCAAAACCTGAGACAGCACAGTATCCAAAATGGAAGTCCTCTCATCTGCCTGAAAAATTAAATCTTTCGAGAAGTCCACTTTCTGAATACAGGGTAAGATGACAAGACTTTTTAAAATCTGCAAAAGCTTTTTCACAAGCATTAGTCCAAACAATAGTGTAATTCTTTCATCTCTTTGTCAAAACAGTCAAAGAGACATCACAAGCAACACAATTAGGTATAAATGACCTATAATAACCAATCAATCCTAAGAATACACAAACATAATTCTTTGATTCCAGGTAAGGATATGCATGCACTTCACAGATTTTTTTCACTTGTGACTTGATTATACCTTTACTCATAGAGTAATTTAGGTAATGAGTATCTGACACCTGATTTACATTTTTTTGGATTAGCAGTTAAACCAGCATTCTTCAAACTGTCCTGAACTGCCTCAAGGTATGGCAAATGGGATTCTCAATAATTGCTAAAGATTAAAACATCATCAAGACATATGCCAGAATATTCAGGGGGGCATAATATCTGAGCCATCATACACTGAAATGTCAAGGGCACAACATGAAGCTCAGAAAGAATTCATACAAACCACCCAGAATTGAAAATGCAGTTTTCTCCCCACTGGTTTCTCTCAAGAGGCACCACCCACTACACCTTTATTAGATCTCAAGTAGAGATGTGCAAGACACTTGACCAAATTTTTCCAACAGCTCATCTGCACAGGATATCAGATATAATATAAATTCAAAACTTTATTCAAATGTGTAAAATATATGCAAATACTGTATGTATAATTCCATCTGATTTTAGAACCATAACAATTGGACTACTCCATTCACTCCTACTTTCACGAATTACACCTAATTGTAGCATTTGCTTTACCTCCTTGCTTTAACGGCTGTTCTTCAGGCTTCGGGAATTCTGTACAGGTGCATCTGAATCTTAACATCAGGCTTTGTTATTATTTTATGTTTGGCAAGACTAATTTTACGAGGTAAAGCTGAAAATGTATTCCTTTTTTGGATTAGTGCGAACAACTGACTCTTTTGTGTGTCAGTTAAATTGCCCTCTATGGAAGCTTCAGGTGCATTAGAAACACCAGATGCCATGACAAACATTTCCTTCGGCTCATGTCATTCTTTTAAAAGAATCTGAGTTGGTTCACAATGTACAGGTGTACTAACCTTTATAATTTACAGGATGTTTTTATTCTTCGACAATGGCAGGACCTTTCAATTTAACAAAAAGCCTGTGAGGATCATTCAGGACAAGGAAAAGTACACAGTCTCCTTTACAAAATTCACAGTTTTTTCATTATATACATACGCATACATAGTGTTTTTACTTCACAATATTTGTTACAATACTCATTCTTATGATATGATGTTGATTAATTTTTTTAACTCGTGGATACAAACTGTTTCTAACCTGATGGTGTAAGTGTCAATTGATGAAGTGTTTAACAATCCTGTTAACCTTTGTTAAGGGAATGAATGTTGTATATATCCTGATCAGAAGGCTATGACACTGAGGGTTTCACCAAGCTGCTTCTGAAATGGGTCGGCCAGGTCTTGATCATGGGCACTGATGTAAAGAATGAGTCTTACAATTTTTGATTTCCCTAGTACAGTTATTATTGATCACTTAGTAGTAGTTATTATTGTTTCACTTAGTAGTTTGGACACAAGATGAAAACTTACTGTTAATACATTTTATGAGGGTCAATTTTGTCAGAAGAAGGTCTCACAAATATGAGTGCTGCTGATGGCTATAGTTTAAAATTTAAAAGTTGGCAGGTACTCAGGATGTCAGGCAAGGGGAAGCTTCACTTTTGTAGTCTTCTATTTTAGTTCACTTTTGACAAATGTTCACAGCGACTTTACTGAAAAATAAACAGTTTTATTGGAGTTTCTCCAAATAGGTCAGAGTTTTTAGTCACACTTTTATATCTGTGTATCCATGGGCTGATGGCCTTTTTTGTTTCTACAGTATGTAACAATTCAAGAGTGTTGTGTATCAAAGTTAATGCTAATAAGTTGTTATCATTCACTGTGCTGTTTCCTTCTCCTGAATCACATTTCCACTTGTTCTTCTCTACAATAAGATATTCAGCCATGTGAAATACAAACTACAAGCTCTGTCAATTTTATAGTTTTTAGAAAACTAACAATCATCTACTCCTCAACATGTACTTAAACAAGATAAATCTAACCTAAGATGACAAAACAGCACACTCAAGACAAAATGATTGCTAGTTACATCTTGATATGTAAAAGCATAAAACTGAACGAAGGGTGTACTTACTTTTTCACATGACTGAATCTAAATTATTGATGTAAAAGACATTCTGCACATTTCTTACTGTTCATAGCTCCTGAAAGAGTCTGTCAATCAGCCACTGAAAACCAGAAGGAATCTTTTTTGAGACTTTGAATTTAAAAACAGGGGTCACTGTCATTTTCTGGCACAATTTTCTTTGTTTATCAGAAGAAAACATTTGGGATTTTTCATGGTTGATTGTGATTATGTGACGTCTTTAAAGTACCAAATCATATGACTAATGCATGTTTTTTATCTTTTTATTTGGTATGTACCTTTTCCAGAAACGTGTTCAGTGGAACTTGATTAATATCTCTCTGGGCATAAGAAGACACATATCAGCTTCTTGACTTTGGACTTTATCCAGCTCATTCTGCCTTGGATATAGTCTTGGACACCAGGAGCTTTCCCTGCACATGTTCTTAATGCTTTGATACTTTTAATCCAACATAGTATTTGCCAGAGTTAACATGGCCATCAAATAGTCTTTCAGTTTAAATACCCATTAAATAGACACGTGTGCTTAGGGGACATATCTTCAGTGATCTGAATCAAACTGTAATACCATTCCGACACATGACGTTGCACTGTTGCTAATGTCTACTCCTCTTTAGTACTTAGACATGAGGACATCCAAACACTGATTTGCCCTCAGCCTCTCTCCTGGAAGCTCCACCCCTTATGCAACATCCCTTGTATAAAATTCTGCAGGGAGTCATCATTTAGTACTAGACTGGCAACTGCGAATGATGCAGATACATGCACAGAAGCACTGACTAAAGAAGTTACTATTGTTTTGTATATTTTCTGTTTACTTTGGCCTGGCTGGCTGCACTATTAAACAGTGTTTACTGCAAGGTGTCCCAACTCTTTACCTTGTCCTGTTCTCTTGCATTACAATGGTCACAAGTTAGTTGTGCTATCTATCTATCTATCTATCTATCTATCTATCTATCTATCTATCTATCTATCTATCTATCTATCTATCTATCTATCTATCTATCTATCTATCTATCTATATGCGATAATAATACGATTTACCTAGATATGCTATATCAAATGCTCAATAGTAGTAGAACAGCTTCTTCAACACATCTTACAATGTCACAAGGTACAAATCCTTTCGACTGTGTCATTCATTATACATGGAGAGGGCTAGCCTAAAAACTTCTACTTTTCTTGAAGGCATTGTTAACTTCCGCTTTGTAGCCTCTGAAATCATGTAGGGCTGTTTTTAAGCTCTTCTTCCTCCGGGCTGTATATAGTAATATGTGAAATCATATGTGGCAATGATAGGCTTGGCTTATCATTGACAATATCCTAAAATTTATTAAGTACAATTAACAGCTACCTTAAATGTTCTATAATCATTATGACCACCAGGAGCTTGTGTTAAAGTCCAAATGGACCAAATTTTGATTTGGTCCAGATTATTACTGACATGGAAGAAACCAAGGCAAGTTAACATTAACAGGGGTGTAGCTGTCTGTATCCATTAGTCTATTTTTCTGAGTGTGGGGGAGAGCCAAAGGAAGGGAAGAAGCAGCCTTGAAATGAATACCACCGCGTATAAAGTATTTAACTATTCTCACTTACACCAGATTGTAATTGTAACATTTCTCTATGTAATATTTTGCTAGACAGTGGGCAACTGTAAACATTTTTTCTCTTATTAAACTATAATGGCAGTATCGGGGCCGAAACCAAATTTTAATCTGGCATTAAAATGAAATATATTTGTCACAAAAGTATCATGCCTTATATTCTGTAGATGTGTTTGGTACTAACATTTTTGAATATAGTAACATATACATTATACAAGATGTAAAATAGTAAAGAGATGAACATGTCCAGCTCTGTGTTGGATTAGTGTTCCCTTCAGTGTTAGTTCCTGCTCGCATTCAGAACAGGCTTCAGCTCCCTGCGACCCTGAACTGGACCAGAGTCTAGCAATGGATGGATGAATCAGCCCAGAACATGTATGCTTATTTTGTTTTCGTCATTGATGTCTGGACCCAGTCAATCCATCTTGCTTTGTTACGTATTTTATTCAGTTGTACTTTTTAAAGTAGTATGTAATGGTGATTACTGAGTAAGCTGCTTTATAATATTACAAGAATGTCCCATTTCAGTATAATTGTGATTGCCATAGCTAGATTTTTAGAGCTTCAGTTATAGTCATTTTATGGTATGTCTTCAGTGCTGCCAGTTTCACAACTAGCATATTCCACTTGGACAACCATTCTTGCTGCTGCTGCTTCTCTTAACATCTTTTGACAGAAAATATTAAATAATCATAAGATACAAGTAAAACCACATGGCATTCCCTGTAAAGCTCGGCATACACTTATAAATATTAGAAAGGCGCTCGTACCCATCAAGTCACAGACACTCCATATTCATTCAACAGATATCGGTGGGAAAAAAAATCCTCCTAGTTATCCATCCATGCACGCAATTTGTTTTCTGCACATAGCTTATTGCCATTTCCCTATCACACTTAATCACAAAAATAAAAAGCTTGTTATAACCTTCTCCTTTTCAGTTAATAGAATCATTTATTTTTCATCATTTTCCTTCATCATGTTTTATTTTAATGGCAACTATCCCAAAAGCATTTTCAGTTTTTCAAGTTATGTTTTTCTAGGTTGTCTTTCCTCTCTGCCATTCCAAAGTAGAATCTTCATTGATTTTAGAACACGGTGGAGCAGCTATACTTGCCATCCCCGTGAATAGGGATTTTTGTAATAATTGGTTATTCATTTTAAATGCTTGAATGTGAGGGCCACATTAATTTGGCTTTTGGTTGAGCTCAACTTGATATAGCTGCCAAATGAAGTGCTGAAATACACAGTCTACTGTACTTTCACCAACATATCACTAAAATGCTAACAAAACTAAACTTTTATACTGACCCAACAGTGTCTTAAATAAATAAGGCACAACTTCTTCACTAGGGCAGGAATGCTAACAGTTGTTGTCTGCTCAGCCTCTCCAATCTTATCTACTGTTGCTCGGAATTCCTTCAGAGTTCTCTTAGGTCTCTTGTTGGCCTTCCTCACTTGTCTTCTAATTGAACAGTCACTCCAATTTTGTGGATGGCTATTTCTTAATAGTTGTTTTAACTGAACTCTGAGGGATATTCAGTTGCTTGGATATTTTCTTGTCTCCATCCCCTGACTTGTGCTTTCCATGAAGATGCCTGAAGTGTTTTTTTATGCTCATTGTGTAGGTTAGGTCATCATACTGATTCAGCACATGCTGGGCCTTCCAGATAAGGTGCATTTAGATTATGTGCTAGAAATCAACATATTTATTAAAGAAAGAAACTTATCCTCTACCAGGATACGTTTGGTAAAACCTCTTCAAGTCAGAAACGTGTCAATTAGATCCTTTATTCACTCTTCAGTAATGCCGAAGAAGGAGCATTCTTCACAGCAGACTGTTACAAAATGATCAGAATAATAAGGGCAGAGGTCCATTTTATAAATAATGGAATTAATATAATAGTTCTTATTAATGCATACACATCCCCTGACGTTTACTCTGATTGGTTCATTGGCTTACACACCCAGAAAGCGCAGTAAACAAAAGTCTCTTTTGCCATTCTCTTATTCTTATATCTTTTAGATCTAGCTATTATCCTTCAAATTTCTGTGTATGTCACAACTGTCCGATCTTGTTGTTTACAGGACATCTGCTGATTTCTTAATCGACTTCTGGTGCAGTTTGTGTGTTACATTAACCTTCCTCCTAGTACATTTATTTAACCATTTCAGTAGCCCTCTTCATGACATTTAAAACAAATTCTTATATATTTCAATGTGCACTGCGAACCAAAATACTGAATTAGTTACTTCCAAATTATTACTCACAACTACAATCAATCCATTGAATTTTCTGTGACTTCTCTGCACCAGTCTGACATTGTAAATGCCAAGGAGGACTGTATGCCATAGTGGAAGGACGACATGAGTGATGACACCCTGCAATCTTAGTCCTGGTTGGGAACAAGGAATATTGAATGGATTGGGAAATGGTAGATGCTAGGAGCAGTTCATTCCCCCACACGGCTGGTGGCAGTGTTCCTCTGGGCTGATCCCAGTTAGGACAACTGCAGGGTGGCATGGGAATTGGAGTTCAGGTTCTTGGGTGCTGCTACAGCATGGTGCCAGGAGAGGACTGCCTTGGTTTCCACATGACCCTGAACTGCTTCAGACGATCAGTGTAGTGACACCTGAAGCAGTCCCTAGTCCGATTTAAAAGAAGCCCTCAGGCGCATCTTAGGGCATCAGAGTCGGGAGGCCCCTTTGTGGTTACAACATAAAAGAGATGTTTCTCTGTTGATCAAAAAGGAAAAAATTAAATCCACTGAGATTCAATGTTGTATAACAATAAAATTTGAAAACTTTCAAGGGAGTGAATACTTTTTATTGGCACAATATTTTTGTAAAGTTGCCTCCATTTTTTATATTATTTCCATAGAGACAGTCACATTGTTTACAGCAACAATGTTTTTGCTAGTCAGATTGGCATTGTGTGTGTGAGATCCTCATGTCACCATTATAAAAAATAATAATGCTCACAATCGGGTTACAGTCTGGTGTCCAAGCTCAAATTCTTCTAGATTAAATGAAAAAAAAAATGTGAGTGTTGAGTGTTGTGAAAACACAACTTCATTTCTGTGGTCATAGTAGGTACTAAGACGTTTATTGAAATTACACTCACGGACGACTGCTTCTGAAACCTTAAAGGGATATGAGGTTCCCCTGCACCCCACCCATGTAGAGAGACCTGTCATGTTATGATAAATTAAATTCTTATCCACCTTATAAAACCACCCCAGAGTCCTGGCTAATCTGTAAGTTAATTAATGATGTCTGATTAATTAATCCTTTAATAAATGCCACTTAAACTGCCTCCATTATCATGACATCTCTAAGACAGGTGTATCGTAATGACTTCAATGTTTTATAAAGCAAAGACTAAAGAGTTGTGTGTTTTTATCCCCCTTACAAGATGAGCCCTAAGAAGAACATAAAAATTTATATAAACATTGTGGAGCACCAGGGGGCGAGCCAGCCACCCTACCCGACACAGACAGGCACGGACACAAATGCAGGTGTAACACATCGTTATTTGTTCACGTGGGTACAGCTTCCCTCTGCTTCCCACCCTTACAGCACAGTTCTCCAGTAGATAACTACAGGTTCTCCTCCTTCTTTCGCCCTTTTCTCGCCACCACTCCTCCTTCAGCAAGCTTCGTCCTCTTCTACCCGACTCTGGCCTCTGGAGTAGTGGCTGCTGACTCCTTTTATAAGGCACCCGGAAGTGGTCTAGGTGCTCGTTGACCTACTGTTGGCAGCACTTCCGGGTGTGGTAGTAGTGCTGCATACAAGGGCTCAGTAGTTCCCCAGGCACTCTCTGGCAGTGGCCACGGGCCCCAGCAGGGTCAAGCTTCAAAGCTCCAAACCCGTGGCACTGCTGCACACCAGGACGGCTGCTCTCTAGTGTCCCAGGGAAGGTAATGTCCAGAAAAGTAATGTCTCTCCTCCGGTCCTTCTGATAGAGGGGCATCCCGGCCAGGCAATTGAATTCGTTGAATACGTTTCAACTTAAGTCCTGCTTGATGTTAGTACAGCAACCATTTTAGACTGTAAAATTGCATCAACTCTCATGTCAACGCACAATAGATTGTTGAGGAAAGGTTGTTAATTATGCTGGAATGTGGCAACACGTTACATCTTGATTAGCACATGCAAGTAAGAATGTCCTTGTACTTTTGTACATGTGGCAATAATGACCCTATACACTTATAAACCTATAATATAACAAGTAAATCAACAAAGCAAAAATAACAAAAACACAAGGAACAAAAGAATGCCTCTGACCGAACTGGGCTACAAAATAATAATAGAAAAAATGTGAGTTATACCTTCCAGAAAACACGACTATGTACACAAACTCAATTTAACTCCAAAAACCTATGAAGCCTGAATAAAATTCAAACAGATGGTAAAAACAAATCCTCAGTTTTGAGTAGGAGAGTCAGAAAGAAAATTCAATCTCCCCAATTATTATTACTATTATTTCTTCTGTGCCCCACAGGCTCACCATCAAACTGGATTGCCATACCCAACAGCTGCAACAGGATTTATATTACTGTATATTCAATAAGAGAAGCCCTCCATGTTGGCCGTCTAGGCCTTTCATCCATCTGACATGCTGTATGTTACTAAACACAAAACTGCACTAAATGTTTAAAGGCTACTATGGCTCTAGATTGACTATACTTTAATAACACTTTAAAAAAAGAATGAGATTTTAACATTATCTGCACTATATTTGTAGTTCTAGGGTGGTGTACCGTGTTAGCCATTATGAATGTAGTGAGAAGTCAAGAAAAATGACACCTTTTATTGGCTAACTAGGCAGATTACAATATGCAAGCTTTCGAGGCAACTCAGGCCCCTTCTTCAGGCAAGATGTAATCATATTTGAATAGTACCTGTGAGACATGCCACCACCAGACTGAGACGACATCTTTATACAAAGCACACGTTTATTTTCCCTAAGTTGCACATAGCACACAGTGCTCCCAGCACTAACCACCCTAAAACGGGTCTCTCTTCAAATGTCTGTGGGCTGCCTTTCCTCTCTCCACGGGAGCTTCATCCTGCTCCCACTCCCGACTCTAGCTCCCTGATTGTAGGGAGGTGGCCCCTTTTATTTCTACCCGGATGTGCCCCAGGTGCCTGATGACGTCCTTCCGGCAGCACTTCCTGGTGTGGTGAAAGTGCTGCTCTTGCACCCGGAAGCACTCCGGGCGTCCCTGGAAGGATCTTCCTCCATCTTGCCGGGTGTGGCGGAAGTGAATAGTTCCCGGGCTCTCTGAGGCTCGGGGCGCCCCCTGGCGGTGGCCTCAGGCCCCAGTGGGCTTGAGCCTCCTTGCTCTTCTCCCGTGGTCCCCTCAAGATCCAGGGCGGTTGCCCACTCATGGCCTGGAGGACGTATATGCCACCTGGCGTCCCGGCTGGGTCTGTCCCCCAGCCTCCTGTGACATACCATACACTATATTTGAATATTTGTACTGTTTTGGAGTTGTTGGCATATTCATAATCATTGAAGAAACTTAAGTCACAATTATGTTCAAAATGCAGTCTTTTTGAGAAATATCAGTCTCAAGGGACACACAGTGCTGTGATTCAGTTTGCTCCATGTCTTCTAATTCAGTTAGGTTCAATTTTTGTGGTATATTTTGTTTTGTGATATTAGACTTAGAAATGTAAGTTTTTAATAATTTAATTTTTTGTACACTTTTAAAGTTTGATAATCAGACATTATTATTGAGTTTTTTTGACAATGCCATTTTGTGACTGATCTCTGCATGTTTAAGATCATTATTCCTGTTGCCAGTTGTGAGATATGAAGGACACTTGGAATATTTTGTCATCATTGTCCTACCTGTAGGGAGGTACCTGCCATCAATATATATATATATATATATATATATATATATATATATATATATATATATATATCAGATTTCATTTTCAGATCTCTCTTCTTCTTAGAGTCAGTGAAAGCTAAAAGACTCTTCTGAAAAGACATTTTTGCCAATGTAATTTGGAATGTGAGTTTTGGTTGATGTTTCTGGTTTGTTATTTCTATTTTTGGTCTCACTGTATTTTGACCCTTGCCTTTTTTACCAAATCCTCAATGTGTTAATTTCCTGGTCAGCAAGTTCTGTTCTATCTTTTCAAGATCACTACATGCAGAAACTGATTTAACTCACGTAGTAAATGATATTCTTATCTCTTTCAATGTAGCATTTGCCACCAGGATTACCCTTTAAGTGTTGCTTTTGACTTCTGATTATGGCATTCTAGTACATGGTTTTGAGAATTTAGTCAGCCTATCTAGCAGCTCTTAGTTGGTGTTGCTCATAATTTTTCAATACGTGAATTCTATTTAAAAAATGACAAGAACCAAAAAATGTATTTTACACAACACAGAAAGTTACCAAGGGTGCATTATCAAGTTACAGAATGTGCTGCACTGCAAGTTGACCTTAGTTTTACGTTGTGCATTTTTCCAAAATAGAACAATTTTAATAAGTTAAAAGAAATTGTACAATTGAGTTGTCTAAAGTAGTTATCATAACTAAATACAGTAGTAGACATCCAAATTGGAAAAAGGCTGGGCCAAGGCAAGATACAGTGGATTCAGAAAGTATTCAGACCCCTTCATTTTCTGCACACTTTATTATGTTGTAGATTTAATTTTAGATGGATAAATTAGCCATTTGTGCCAATCGATCAACACTCAATAAAAACATATTGAGAAAGTGAAAACATGTTTTGAGAAAAGTTTGTAAATTTATTAAAAATCAAAAACTGAAATCTCTCCATTAAGTTTTCACACCCTTGTTAGCAAGAATTACAGCTTTGATTCTTCTTATGTAAGTCTCCACAAGCTTTGTACACCTTGATATAGACAGTTTATCACATTCTTCCTGGCAGTTCCTCTCAAGCTCCATTAGACTGGATAGGAAGCATCTATAAACTGCCATCTTCAGGTCTCTCCACAGATGCTCTCTGAGGTTTAAGTCTGGGCTTTGACTGAGCCACTCAAGGACAGTCAGAGACTCATCCTGAAGCCACTCCATTGTCTTGTCTGTGTGGTTCAGGTCATTGCCATTCTGAAAGGTGAACTGTCAACCCAGTCTGAGATTGCATGCTCTCTGGGCAGGTTTTCTTCAAGGACCTCTCTGTATTTGGATGCATCTATCCTTCCCTCCACTTTGACCAGTGTCCCTGTCCCTGCTGCTGAGAAGCAACCCCATAATATAATGCAGCCACCACCATGCTTCTCCATAGGGATTATATTAGGCAGATGAAGAAGAGTACTTGGTCTTTGCCAGAAATAGTGCTCAGTGTTCTGCCCAAAGAGTTCCATTTTGTTCTCATCGGACCAGAGAATCTTTTTCCTCATGCTTTCAGAGTCCTTTAAATGCCATTTGGAAAACTCCAAGTGGGCTATCATTTGCACTTGATTGATGGAGTGCTGTTGAGACAGTTGCCTGACCACAATCTGGAGTGCCACAGCAAAGTCTGAGTAGTTATGAATGAGATTTTCAGTTTTTGATTTTTAATAAATTTGCAGACCTTTCTGAAATTTAATCTTCACTTTGTCATTTTGGGTTACTGACTGTAGGTTGATGAGCAAATATGGCAATTTTATCCATTTAAAGGCTACTAGAACACAAAAAAATGTGTAAAACGTGAAGGGGTTTCAATACTTTCTGAAGTCTTTGTATCACCCATGAAGGTGTACAATTTGGCTGCAGTTTTATATTAAAAAAGGTGAGATCAAAGTATTTCAAGTGCATCTGTCTTTCGAAGCAAAAGTCATTTTGAGGTTATCTTTAACAAATTTAAAGTATAGTTTTAGAGCTCAAAAACTGAGTTGTAAAGAGCAAAGAAGAGCAGACATCCAGTCAACTGAAGATAGTAAATCACAAAGAGCTCTTGTCTCAAGAGCTCACCAATTTGATCTGTAATCACAGGTAATTTCATGATTTCAGCTGCAAAGTGCAGGGGAGTTTGGAGGTGGCAGCAATCTAGAGTTTGAAGGCAGAGCGTTACGGCTGGTAACTGACGGGTCAATTTTTAAAGCTGGATGCTTGTATTTATTTATGTGAAGCTGGAATTTTTTTCCCCTGATGCATTAATAGCATATTTGTTCAAGACATTGAAGATGAGACATAGATGAATCTTTGCTCATGATGGATTATCAAAAAATTTACACTGAAAATGCCTCACTATTTCAGTTCATTCCTTTTTATTTTGAAAGCCATAACTTAATTAAGATTGAAGAGGGAAAGCTAAAAAAAAAACCTCATCACAGTTCCTGTTCCAATGTTTGTAGAACTCTTACATAATGATCTGTCAGAATGAGGTATAAGAGTCTGATGTGACCTCTCGGATGAGCCTGTAGGGCCTATTATAAGTGTCAAATCATGTGTATGCCTCGATGACCAAGTCCTCTAGAAAACAAGGACCCTTGCTTCTGAAAAGCTCTTGTCAGTTTTGGCTTTGCTTTCTTGCACTCAGAAACTCAAAACAAATTTTTGGCATTATAAAAATGCTTCTTGTTACTTCATTGCGGAAGCATTAATGTAAAAGCAATAATATTATGGGTGCAGAGTAACCCAGTTGTTAGTGCTGGTAACCTGCCTCTGATTGTTATTTGTGTGGAGCTTGCCTTTTCTCCATTATGTCTGTGTGGATTTTCTCTGGTTACCCTGGCTTTTCTCCCACAGCCCCACACAACACAAATTATCACAGTCTGAGTAGGTTTGTACATGTGTGGGGTTTGTAATGGTGTGGCTTCCAGTTCCAAGAAGCTATACTTTTTTAGTTTAAGCAAATGTAGATTAACACTGGAATCCCTGAAGCCTGCAAAAATTGAAGTTTTTCCTGACCACTTTAATCTTTCTGACATACATGAGGAACTTTCAATGTCCTTATTACTATGCCAGTTGCCCCCCAATAAGCGCTTTTCTTTTGCAAATGTGTTAATTAGCACCATGCAGCCAGCACTTACCCCCCATTCAGCCAGCCGATGAACTTTGAGTTGAATGTAGGATGACATAAGAAATGCAAGGCAAGAAATGCTAAACTCACAGCTTTTCATATGTTATACTAATAACAACTGTAATGAATGAAAAACACTTCCACAAAGGAAAAAAGAGTTGGGGACCGTCCCTGTATAATGTCCAAAGGACAAAAGAAACCCCCCCCAGTCAAAATGATGATCAAATAGTTATTACAGCACATGACGATGTGTATTACAAAAGATTACTTTTTATACAATGACAAAATGGTGGAAGGAAACGAGTTGGCAGGAAATGACGTCGAAACGGGTAGATTGATATGACTTCATCAAAAGTGACCAGAAGTGATGTAGTGGTAGAAGTGACATCATCTTCTGGAGACCATAAGTATCGTCATTGTTTGGAACCGGAAGCGATGTCATCAGAGGATGCTGGAAGTGATGTTTCAGCAGCCATCTTGGAACTCGAAAGTAAGGTAAGGACATTATTTTTCTTCTTTTGGTCTGACGAAAGAGAGAGAGAGGCTTTAGTACCGCAAATCAACCCTTTGTCTCACGATATTTCACTCACCTCCGGGCTTGTTGACTGCCTAGCCTGGACAGACTGAAGCCCAAATCTCAATTAAACACTTTCACAAAAAGCATAACAAAACAAGTGTTTATCCAAGAATAAAACCAAAGGAAGAGTAATTGTTCAATTGACAGGTTGCTGTGAAAATGTAAAAACTGAAGCCCAAATATCAGTTGGTACAAAATAAAGACATTTGCATGCATGTGTGTGTTTGTGTGTTTCATTTTCAGATCCGCCAGATGTGCAGGTGGTTTGCTTTTAGTACTTTGAGTAGTGATCTATTATTATTATCCATATTACTAACCGAGAATGCTAAACCGGATGATGGACGCAGGCACATCCGGCCATGGGCCGTAGCTGCAAAAAGACGTACTGCGCCGGCGCAACAAACAGTCCGCGAGAGTCGGCTGAGGACCCGAGAAAGGCGGATAGAAGAGGGCGAGAGAGGCGGATGAGGGTCCGTGAGAGACGCAGGCGCAAAAAGAGTCCGACAAGAGCACAGAAAACAGGAGTGAGCACATACAGAAAGGAGTCACAAAAATGAGGCTCAACAAGCACCAAAATAAGGAAAAAAAACATTACAGAGTACTCAAACGACGGGAAAGCACGAAACACATTGCACACGAAACTAAACACAACAAAAAAAAAAGAACAGACGAGCGCACAATAGCAAGGCACGACCATACCCCCGCCACCCTACAGGCACGGGACGGGACACACACCAAGAGGGGGATTCAACAAGCCCATGGAAGACCAAAAAAAAGAACACAAAACCACCCCACAGACCCTACAAGCAAGGGACGGGACACACAAAGAGGGGGAGAGAGGCGGATGAGGGGCCGCGAGAGACGCAGGCGCAAAAAGAGTCCGACAAGAGCACAGAAAACAGGAGTGAGCACATACAGAAAGGAGTCACAAAAATGAGGCTCAACAAGCACCAAAATAAGGAAAAGGCACATAAAAGAGTACTCAAACGAGGGGAAAGCATGAAACACATTGCACACGAAACTAAACACACCAAAAAAAAAAGAACAGACGAGCGCACAATAGCAAGGCACGACCATACCCCCCCCCCCCCCCCCCCCCCCACCCTACAGGCACGGGACGGGACACACACCAAGAGGGGGATTCAACAAGCCCATGGAAGACCAAAAAAAAGAACACAAAACCACCCCACAGACCCTACAAGCAAGGGACGGGACACACACAAAGAGGGGGATTCAAACAAGACACAGGAACACAAAAAGAAACAAAACGCTCGCGCAACAACGATCCCCCCCACACATCCATAAGAAAAAATGTCTCGACTCCAAAAACGCAAAGCTCAACTAAAGCTTCTAACTAACGATGTACCTAAAAGTAAAAACTTTATGAACTGCATTAGATCCTACAATAGTTCATTTGCTTTTGCATATACCGGAGTAAATATCAGGCCACCAAAAGGCAATGGACCATACTGCTTTCGCATATGTGCACAAATACTGCATCGCATTGGAACAGTGCACCCTGAAACAAATCAACAACGCAAATATGCACAAATCTACATCCTAGATCCACATTACGCAATCTATCAATCAAAGTGTTGCATCGCAACAGGCACGGATTCAAAACGAAACACCTCCCATCTCAGACATACGTTAATGGCAGCGAAGGCTACAACGGGCTTCTCACACAGCACAGGCAAATCGATTACAGCTCCAAAACAACACGTCCCAAATACTACACATGCAACAACGCGCCTCTCAAACGGCACAAGGAAAACATACACCAGGAAAATTCATTCGGATTAATGAATGTCATTTGCAATCATTGTCATTCAGTTCACTTCCCTGAAGAAACAACTGGCAATACAAGTTATACATTTACACGTTGTTGTCAAAAGGGTCAAATTAGACTGCCTTCTTTACATTCATATACTGAATATCTACAGAAGCTTATAACTGACGATGTACCTGAAAGTTAAATCTTTATCAACTGCATTAGATCCTACAAATCGGTATCCACTATGAACATTAACGGTGGCACTGCACGTGACATCCGTCTTGAAAAAATGTTGTTTATTGATGAATGTTCAATGACATGAAGTCACTTACTCAACACCATTCATAAACTTCTACAAACGTTTATGAATAATAATATTCGATTAGGAGGAAAGGTACTTTTATGAGGAGGAGATTTTAGACAGTGATTAGCTATTCTTCCAGATGCCATGCACTCAGCTATTGTTCAGTGCACCTTAAAATACGCAGACAATTGACATTACTTTCAAAAGATACAGTTAGTAAAAAAGATACGATGTCCAGAACCAGATCATAACAATTGCTTATTACAACTGAGAGATGGTACACTCACCAATACAGATGGACTTCAGCCACATATTATTACAATTCCTCAAGCCTTTATCTGCGACGACTTAGTTACAGAGACATTTGGAACAGCAATCTCATTAGACCAAATGCCCCTTTTAACACAACGCACTATATTATGTCCAAAAAATATTAATGTGGAAAACATAAATACCCAAGTCATTCCATTACTTCCTGGAGAGACACAACTCTTTCTAAGCTCTGACAAACTTGACTCTGATCACAACAATAACCATCTTAAATGACCTTACAAGTTCTGAGCTGGAATTACCTTTTACACTTAAACGGCGTGTACAAAGAAATTTTCAAATAAACCTTTACACTGTGCCACACACTTTATTGTTTGATTTCTATTTGCATCATCTACACCGTCACACTATTCTATATCTCATTCATACATCACGCTCTTTGTGATTCCCAACACCAGGGGTTGGCGAGCGAAGCCCACCCCACAGACCCTACAAGCAACGGACGGGACACACACAAAGAGGGGGATTCAAACAAGACACAGGAACACAAAAAGAAAGAAGACGCTCGCGCAACAACAATCCTCACCACCCCCCCACACACACACACACATCCATAAGAAGTGACACCCAAAGCCACATATTCTAAAGTGAACGTCAACACCTTCACACTAGACAGCATAGGTGTCAGCATAGGTGGATCTCCTTACAATAAAGCACTATTAACCGTTCAACTGCAGAAAAGGAAACATATTAACAGTGACTGCGATCCTCCGGAGTGGCAGCAAATCTGTTAATAAATGGTTGTACATGTCACTCAATATTCAAAATACCGGTCCCAATCACAGAGACATCAGTATCCACTATGAACATTCACAGTAGCAATGCCCGAGACATCCGTCTTGCAAAACTGATAATTATTGATGAATGTACAATGGCATCCAGTCACTTACTCAACACCATTGATAAACTTCTACAAACGTTGATGAATAATAATATTCCCTTTGGAGGAAAAGTTCTTTTATTAGGAGGAGATTTTAGACAATGCTTAGCTATTGTTCCACATGCCATGCGCTCAGCTATTGTTCAGTCCACCTTAAAATACGCAGACAATTGGCATTGCTTTAAAACAATACAGTTGGTACAAAACATGCGATGTCCAGATCCAGAATATAACAGTTGGCTAATACAACTGGGAAATGGTACACTCACAAATACAGATGGACTTCACCCAGATCTTATTTCCATTCCACAATCCTTTATCTCAGACGACTTAGTAAAAAAGATATTTGGAACAGCAATCACATTAGACCAAATACCCCTGTTAACACAACGCACTATATTATGTCCAAAAAATATTAATGTTAATCACATTAATAACCAAGTCATTTCATTACTTCCTGGAGAGACACAGATCTTTCTAAGCTCAGACAAAGTTGACTCTGATGACGACAATGAACATATAAATTTCCCCTTAGAATATTTGAACACTATTAACCCTGCCGGATTACCACAACACGACCTTGCCCTTAAAAATGGAACAATAATCATGCTATTAAGAAACCTTAACACAAAACAGGGTTTATGCAATGGCACACGGTTAGTCGTCAACACCATGACACGCAATGTTATTCAAGCGACAGTTCTTACAGGATCACATGCTAACAATACTGTTCTCATTCCTAGAATTGACCTTACAAGTTCTGAGCTAGAATTACCTTTTACATTGAAACGCCGACAGTTCCCCATTAAACCTGCATTTGCCATGACCATCAACAAATCACAAGGACAAACCATGGACAAGGTTGGCATCTACCTCTCTGAACCCGTTTTTGGACATGGACAACTTTATGTTGCCTTCTCACGTGTTCGCCGTTCATCTGACGTTAAAGTTAAAATTATAAATAATCCATGCCAAGGAAGACTCATTCAAGGACAAGACACCATCTTTACTGCTAATGTTGTATACAAAGAAATATTCCAATAAAACATTAATATATGACAAACACTCTATTTGTTATTTCTATGGGCATCATCCAAAGCTGCACACTATTCTATATCTAATTCATACATCTGACTCTTTCTCATGTCCCAACGCCAGGGGTTGGCGAGCGAAGCGAGCAGGGGGCGGAGCCCCCTAGTTATTATATAATAAAAACATACATTTGATTTGAGTCTGTGTAAATTTATGGTACTTGTATCAGTTAGCGCTAAAAAGACAAGTTATTTATCAGTGCCATTATAATTACCTTAATATGACATAAGCTCTGTATATACTGTAAGCACAAGGGGGCACCCTAAGGCCCCAAACCTCAGATAGAGCAAAGCACCCCACGTTTGTAGGATAAAATAAAGGCTTTTTATTCTCCTCACAAGCACCTTTCCAAATCAACTCTTTGACCAGTTGCGCAATGAAAACATAAAATTAAAGAACAATGAAGCATAATTCTTTCCTTCTTCTCTTCTCCAGTTGAGTGTTGCCTTTTGCCTCCCAACTCTGACTCCTTCATATGTGGCAGAGGGCTCCCTTTTATGTTGGACCCGGGGGTGTTTCCGGTGCCACGTCATATCTTCTGGGAAACACGTCCAGGCCATAAGAAAAGTAGGGAGGTCCTCCTCTGAAAAGACCCTCTATCGATACGTAGGAACCCCAACAGGGCTGCACTTCCACACTCCAATTCCCAAGCATCCCTGCAGGTGTCCAGACTGGGCTCCCATATGAGGACCACTGCCACCTAGCGTGTGGGTGGATGGAACCACAAAAAGACATAAATCGTTTGCAACTAGTGCAGAATGCAGCTGCTAGAATCCTAACTCTCCATCCATCCATCCATTTTCCAACCCGCTGAATCCGAACACAGGGTCACGGGGGTCTGCTGGAGCCAATCCTAACTAGGAAAAGAAAATCCGAGCACATTTCTCCAGTTTTGATGTCACTACACTGGTTACCTGTGTCATTCAGAATTGACTTTAACATTCTGCTTATGGTTTATAAAGCCTTAAATAATCTTGCTCCATCTTATATATCAGAATGTCTGACACCTTATATTCCAAATCGTAACCTTAGATCCTCAAATAAGTGTCTGCTTAGAATTCCAAGAGCTAAACTTAAAAGAAGTGGTGAGGCAGCCTTCTGCTGTTATGCACCTAAAATCTGGAACAGCCTGCCAATAGGAATTTGCCAGGCTAATACAGTGGAACACTTTAAAAAACTGCTGAAAACACATTACTTTAACATGGCCTTCTCATAACTTCACTTTAATTTAATCCTGATACTCTGTATATCCAATTCATTATAATAACTATTCATGGTGGCTCTAAAATCCATACTAACCCCTACTCTCTCTTCTGTTTCTTTTCCTGGTTTTTTGTGGTGGCGACCTGCACCACCACCATCTACTCAAAGCATCATGATGTTCCTACATTGATGGATTAAAAGCCAGAAGTCTATATGACCATCATCATCAAGTCCTTCCAGTGGGACCCCTAAATACAAAGAGGACTATTTCATTTATGTTAGATAGAATGCCTAGAGGGGGCTGGGCGGTCTCGTGGCCTGGAACCCCTACAGATTTTATTTTTTTCTCTCCAGCCATCTGGAGTTTTTTTTTTGCTTTTTCTGTCCCCCCTGGCCATCGCATCTTATTCTTACTCTATGTTAATTAGTGTTGTCTTATTTTAATTCTTACTTTGTCTTTTATTTTTCTTTTCTTCATCATGTAAAGCACTTTGAGCTACATTATTTGTATGAAAATGTGCTATATAAATAAATGTTGTTGTTGTTGTTGTAGTTCTGGCTGCTATTGGTTCATCCATTATTTTATACTGGCTAGGCATAAGTTATCTTTTCATCCAAATGGTCAATTCCTCCATCATTCATCTTGTGCTTCACATTCAAGCAATTATATGTGATATAATAAATATGTTTCATCTGTGTAAATTTGTTGTATAAAGTTAATGCTAAACGGCAAGTAATGTCTGTTTGTCATTGTAATTACCCTAACGTTACATAAGCTCGTATATGTATATATACATAACAAAAGTGTCACAAAAGTAAAAACAAAATAATTCTAGTAGTGTCAGAGCATGAACATGCTCTGTGAATGTTGCTATGGTCTATTAGCCAGCGTCAGTGATGTGAAGAAGTAGTCGTCTGTTGTTACGGTTCTGACCTTGCCCTGAAATGGCTAAATAAGCCTCATGACGACATTCTCAGAAAGCCTTTGTCCTATGGGACGACTGTGGCCCTTTACTAAATAAGAAGTTGCATTTAACGTGAACATTTCGAGTGAATTGCCGTCTTCTGTTCTGAAAGAGTCTGCATTGTATTGAAACACCACGGAGCACTGTGAGTATGAAAATACATTGGGAATATTCTTAACTAAATTTACACAGATTGTTACAGACTCAGATCAAAAGTATATTTTTATTATATCAAATTAAACCCAGTTGAAAATGTGACAGGCAAACACACACATGTATTCGCACGTCTTTGTATTTTCTCCACTGATATTTCTTGGTGTCTTCTATTCTGAAATAAGGTAAAAAGGGAACTTCCACCTCCAGCTAAAGAAATTTCAAGACTTGAGGAATTCTCCACACTAGCATTTAGAACTGTCAGCGGCATGCTGACGGTGTATGTGCCTAAGAAGTCTGATATGTAGCCTACTATACTATTCTTTGTCGCTTCCTACAAGATGCATTTCCTGGAATCTAATATAAACACTTTCACAAAAGGTATAACAAAGCAAGTGTGCTTTTATTCAAGCAATAAAACTGAATAGAAAAAAATCATTCAAATGATGTTGCTGTGAGCTGTAAGTGGGAATTCTGGCTGGGGGCAATAAATACAGAGGGTTACTGAAAGAGCATAGAGCTTGGCTGAGTGGGTGATGAGTGACTGCAGGCTGAGTGGCGCTAATTGACACATTTGCAAAACAAAAGTGCTTATCAGTGGGCAATTGGCGCAGTCATAAGGACATTGGAAGTTCCTCATGTATTTTAGGAAAACTAAGGTGGTCAGGGACAACTTAAATTTTTGCAGGATTCAGAGATTCTAGTGTTAACCTACATTTACTAAAACTAAAAAGATACAGCTTCTTGGAACTGGAAGCCGCACCATTACAAGCCCCACACATGTACAAACCTACTCAGACTGTGATAATTTGTGGTCAAAGACAACGAAAATTTTCGTAGGCTACAAGGTTTATAGTGTTAAGCGTAACGTTGACTGGCAAAATTCTCTGAAGCGTTTTTGCAGTAAAGTTGCTGGGTTTTCCAGTGACCTTGTTCGCCGAATTAGTCACTAAACCTTCACTGTGCACCCAATATAGACAAATTGTTTTTTTCCCAGTGCCTCATGATTCTTTGTGACAGAGCCATACTAGCCAATGTTGGATTGGACAGCCTCTTGAGTATATAATGGTGATCTCTTGATCATCAATAGGCCATTCTGCCATTACCTATAACACAGAATGCAGTTCTGCACAAATTGCACCGAGTGTCTAGTATAGCAGGAAAGCTCTCAGTATATGAAATAAATCGTTAGCATCAGTGGTATGTGGGGAAAGAAAACATGCAAGATGGCAAATTGTAGATGGAGCAATTCATGAGTGAATGTTTTCCCAGACACGGCAGACATGACAGTTTATGCAAATGCAAGAATAAACAGTTGAGTTTCTTTATGTGTGTATGCATCTGCCATCAAAGCATGTATGTTGTTCAATATCTGAGATTGTGTGTGTGCTTATGTAATTTAATATGAGTGAGCATATCACTATAGCTGTACTCAAAACATTTTTTCTTCTAAAGGGACCTCATTTAAGGTCAAGTACCACGTTGCATTAGTTCTTACATTTTCACAAAGAAGCCCACTATGTATTCTCACATTTGTGTTCATTGCTGGATCTGGTGTGTCTGTGAAAATTTGTGAGGGAGCCAATGTCCAGTGCTGCATTCTTTACTCATGGCTCAATCTCTCAATCTGCCTTGTGCTACTTCTCATGCTTTCCCTTTCCCATATTGAATTCATGTTGTCTGTATTACGTATTCCACAGTGTGTGAAAAACATTGCGATGTGAGTTTACAGTTTACCTATCTAACTTGACTATAGTGCTGACAAGGTTTGCTTTTTTGTTCATCTTCATTTCAGTGAAACAATACAAATGATTTTAAGTGTGACATTTTTTCATTGATTGTTTTATAGTTGTCTGTGGAAGACCGACAACCGTTCTTATCTGGGAAAAAATGTGTAGCAGTTTCAATAACAGTGGCAGGAGATTTCATGAGATAAAAAGAATAGGCAAATGTGGTCAAGTGCAAGCTGAAGGGCACAGACTGTGAGTCACATCAGAGTATAAATGATCAATGGCATTGCTTTTGGTGGAAACAGGGGGTCTTTCAAGTAAATAAACAACAAAAAATATATTCCTCACATTTATGAATAGAATTTGAAAGTTGCAACATCATGGGTATTTTAAGTGCAGTATTTTAAGGAAAGTTGAGGAAGGATAGGAGCATGACATGCACTCTGATGAAATACCTAAAAATTTAAAAACTTAGTACCAATTAGTGTCTACTGTGACACTTTTAGTGTTAATTTATTTTATCTCTCTACTCTATCTGCTTCTTGCTGTGCCCCTTTGCGAGGTATGGTGCACAGTTTGAGACCCGCTGCTGCAGAGGGATGGGGCTAGATAGATCTCAGATGGGTTAAGCTAAGTGGCATCACACAATCAGTCACCTTTAAAGATTTTGATTACTGTGAAATATGATACATGTGCTTGGCTACAGTTGATCCAGCTTTAATCCAACTTCTGCTGCCTCATCACTCAGGACATATTTTGGCCTCAATAATCAATCCAGCATAGTGATCCTTTCCTAATCTTCCAGGACACTTAAACGACCAGTACACCATTATAGTCTACTTAAACCTAATTTAATGTTTCCTTCTCCACTGACTTTAATGCATTTTGCTGAGTTCACCATAATTCCTGAACATTCAGTAGGTTTTGTGGTTCACTAGTGAAGAGGAGACGTGATAGAAGCATTTGAAGTAAAAAAGGTACTAGTACAGTGAATTTCAACCACTTTGAAAAGAGATCTTCAACAAGAACACAATGTAAGTCTTGGATAAATAAGAGAAAAATGTTCTTCACACAAATAACCAAAGACATGTGGAATAAATGACCAATAGTGAGAACCCAGCAATTCACACTAAACTACAGGAAAACTTTGAGTTTTAATTTGGAAAAAAAAAAAAACTTGCACCATTAACCAAAGAAGAATGGTGTTTAGTTCCACTCTGGGAGAATTTTCGCATGCAAATTTCAGATACATGCATGTGACCAAACATTGTAGCTCTTTGGTGCAGTGAAAGTCAATAACCAGTTCCTTTGTTTTGCTGATGTTAAGAGGCAGACAATTCTCTTTGCCCCAAGAAACAAACTTCTCCACCTGACTCCTACACTCTGCCTCATCCCCCTTATCAATACACCACATAAATGCAGAATCATCTGAGAATTTTTGCAAGTGACACGACTCGTGACATGATCTGGGGCCTCATGTATAAATGGTGTATACGCACAAAAATGTTGTGTAAGAACGTTTCCATGTTCAAATCGCGATGTATAAAACCTAAACTTGGTGTAAAGCCATGCACATTTCCATAGTAGCTCATACCCTGTCATACGCAAGTTCTCTGCTCGGTTTTGCAGACTGGTGGCACCCAGCGTCAAAGCAGTACTACTGTTCCTGTGTGGTTATCCTTTCTTTTTTAGATCCACATCCCTGACACGGCTTTATAAAATACACTGAAATTAACCGCATATTGTTTATTAGTTTTAATGCATCTGATTGTAATTAACCTGTAACAATATAATGATCTACAGAATGGTCAAACTATTCTAAATACCATAACTGCTTTAGCATTGTTACTCTCACTGCACCTCGGATCCCACAAAAGATAATCTTTTTCCATATTACTCTCACTGCACCACTCGGAGTATTTATATCACTATATCTAAGTGTGAATCACAGCTGTACAGCAGCTGATCGGAAAGAGAATTATCGGTATACAGCATCAAACACACGCTGCCTCAGCCATGCTGTCTATTGAACTGCTCTCATATGACAAACGCTTCAGAGCCTTTCCTGTACTGACCTCGCAGTTCAGAAACAATTTCATCCCAAGAACTCTAAACGTACTCAATCAGTCTATCAAGTGCTCCTTGTAGAACTGTTTGTACTTATAAGTACAATTACCTCACTGTAAACTTGCGATGCAGTTATAATATTGCACAACCTGAGCCACTTTATAAAGCGCGTATTTACATATGATGATGATATCATTTTTAAGATGAAATGCAGCAAAATATGTTTATTATATTATTATATTATTTAAATAATCTATATTGTTAATAATTAAACATGTGAGGACACGGTGCTGCAGCGCTAGCAAGGTGCTGGCGCTCCATTCACGGATTGTTCCTGCATTGCGTTGTATTCTTGCTGGTGCTGACACGACACTGGAAGGATAAATGGATAGAATAATTAAACACGTACTATGAAGATATTTCAATGTTCCTTAAAAGTTTTGAAGAATCGCTGTTCTAAGCTTACAGATGGCTTAACGTCTATTACAGAGCTGATTGTGTGGCGATTGGGTATTTGGAGAAAGAAAAGTAAGGACAGGAACTGGAGGTTAGTACGTTTGAAACAGACAGTACTGCTACAATAAAGCATTTCATCGAAGGTCGCGCATGGCGCAGCAAGCTTCTTGCATGAGACATGAACAATCACTGCGCCACTGTGTTCCCATGTTTAATAACATGCTTTAACTCCAAATATCATGAAAATGATATCACATATACATCTCAGTATTTTAATTATTCAGAGAGCTGTAATATCACGAATGTAATGGATTCTGTGTCCTGTCGGAGGAAGAGAAAGCCCGGAAGCATGCGGTGATTCACACACATAGAGCACATAGAAGATCAAATACAAAACAAAGCATTTAATGTGCTACTTTAGTTACGATGGGATTGAGAAACTAGTAAATTAAACAATTTTAAGATGAAGTTTATGATGTTCTACTTTAATGACAAAATAAACTACGTGATTAAAGTGGAAATTTAGAGATTAAAGTTGACATTTTATGCTTTTTCCCCACTGTGTGCCTTTTTTTTTCTCTGTGCCCTAATAAGCTTTCATATGACACTCAGACGGTGGGCTACAACTCGCCTTTTCACGGCGACTTTGATATGTGACAACTTCTTTTTTATTTCAGGTACTGTGCGACTGAACGTGAGCTTTCGAGTTTCTCCGACACGGTATGTCGCTTAATCAACTTCCTTTTGTTGTTTATACCACTGTTTAAACCAACAAATAGTACGTTTTTCCTTGCCTCCACTTGGTATTCCCTGAAATTCTTCTATTTTCCCTCTTGCTTTTGCCATTACCTTTTCACAGAAGGCTGATCTTAAGGGCTATTTATATTGATTTGCATATTGAAAGAGGCGTAATGCTGGGAAGAGTTGGGGCGGGACAGCAGGCACGTGCATGTGCGTTACTTTTCACGCTGACCGGGATTTATGTAGTGGAAGAATGTGGAAGTTGGCGTACGCACAGATTTATGCATCTGGATTTTTTTGCGCATAAGCACATTTCCGCTTTTGTCCGTACGTCACGTTATAGTGTGAAATCTATGCACGGCTTAATACATGAGGCCCCAGGACTGTTCCTTGTGGTGCTCCAGTGTTGCTTACATCCGTATCAGAAACACAGTCCTCATGTCTCATAAACTGTAGTCTGCTTGACAGATAGTCCATTATCCAGGACACCACTGACTTATCCACCTGCACTTCTCTGAATTTACCCCTTCACATAGATGGCTGGAGGGTTTTGAAGGCATTAGAGGAATTTAAAAACATAATCCTCACAGTGCTGCCAGCTTTCTCCAGGTGAGAATAAGTCTCATGGAGCAGATAGATAAACATCTTCGCCACTCCAAACTTTGTCAAATAGGTAAACTGCAGTGGGTCTAGGTGGTCTACAACAAGAAGATGCATATAGTTCAGGATCAGTCTCTGAATGGTCTTCATGATGGGAGACATACTGTAAGTGCCACTGGTCTGTAGTCATTGGTTGAAGAGGTGCCTGCCTTCTTTGTAACAAGAACAATGCAGGATGTTTTCCACAGCAGTTATACTTTCTGGAGCCTTACGGACAAACTAAACAGGTGAAAGAGGACTCCACAATGTTAGTCAGAAGATGCCTCAATAACTTGAGGACTGAGTCCATCTGGTGCCACAGCATTTCCTGTGTGTAACTTGTTCAGTTGTCTCCTTACTTGGTCCTCATTAATGGACAGCCCACACTGATGGTCAAAGGTGGACCTGTCACTCTACCATTCCAGATGATGTGCTAGAAGTTGATGATGTAGAACGGATGGGGGTGGAGACTTGTCAATGAAAAACGTTGGCAGTGGAAGGGAAAATGTTTTAAAAAGTGAGTTTAGTGCATTAGCTTTTGTCCAGATCCATATGTCTGCTAAATAGTTAAGCTCTTTGAAGACTTTTATCAATAGGCTACCAATTCGTACTTATAACGTATGCCATGCATGAGCTTCACAATAGAATCTTCTGAACTAAATATTATCCATTTGTCTATGTATTTGAATTAAACTGGCTGTTTGTTGACTGTTGGAAAATTATAATTACTATTCTCCTTACACTGAATGTTTATAATGATGTTTTAATTTTATTTGCTTTACCATGTCAATGTTCATGTAATTACTGTTGTTAGGGAAATGAGAAATGAAAATAAGTTAAGTTTCCACTTCTTTAAAATGACTGCACTGCTTGTTAGATGTCCATCTTTTTCTATAGAAACTGGTTTCGCTGGCTAGGCTATGCCCTGATGACATATTAATGTAGCCACCATCATCATTATCCTCTTTTTATTCCTTTCCTAGTGAGTGCCAGCTTCTTGAGGGCCATTCCTAACTAAAAGATACGCTATTGCCAAAAGTACTGGCCTCAGTTTTGCCTTTACACACACATGAACTTTAATGGCATCCCATTTTTAAGACATAGGCTTTAATATGGTGTTGGCCCACTCTTTGCAGCTATAACAGCTTCAGCTCTTCTGGGAAGGCTTTCCACAAGGTCTGTTTATGGGAATGTTTGACCATTCTTCCAGGAGAGCATTTGTGCGGTCAGGAACTGATGTTGGACAAGAAGACCTGGCTTGCAGTCTCCGCTCTTATTCATCCCAAAGGTGTTCTATCGGGTTGAGGTCAGGGCTCTGTGTAGACCAGTCAAGTTCCTCCACACCAAACCTTGCTTTGTGCACTGGTGCACAGTCATGTTAGAACAGGAAGGGGCCGTCCCTAAACTGTTCCCACAAAGTTGGGACCATGAAATTTTTCAAAATGGCTTTGTATGCTGAAGCATTAAGAGTACCTTTCACTGGAATGAAGGGGCCAAGCCCAACCCCTGAAGAACAACCCCACACCATAAACCCCCCTCCAGCAAGCTTTACTCTTGGCACAATGCAGCCAGGCAAGTACCGTTCTCCTGGCAACCACCAAACCCAGACTCGTCCATCGGATTATGTGATTTGTCACTCCAAAGGACATGTCTCCACTGTTCTAGAGTCCAGTGGCGGTGTAGTTTGTACCACTGCATCTGATGCTTTGCATTGCACTTGGTGACGTAAGGTTTGGGTGCAGCTACTCAAACATGGAAACCCATTCCATGAAAGTTTACGCAATGTTCTTAAACTAATCTGAAGACCACACGAAGTTTGGAGGTCTGTAGCTATTGACTCTGTAGAAAGTTGGTGACTTCCACACACTGTGCGCCTCAGCATGCGCTGTCCCTGCTCTGTGATTTTTCATGGCCTACCACTTCGTGGCTGAGTCGCTGTTGTTCTCAGTTGCGTCCACTTTCTTTTAATACCACTAACAGTTAACCGTGGAATATTTAGTAGTGAGGAAATTTCACGAATGAACTTATTGCACAGGTGGCATCCTATCACGGTACCACGCTCGAGCTCCTGGGAGTGACCCATTCTTTGCACAAATGTTTGTACCAACAGTCTGCATGCCTAGGTGCTTGATTGTATACACCTGTGGCCATGGAAGTGATGGGAGCACCTGAATTCAGTGATTTGGAGGGGTGTCCCAATATTTTTAGCAATATAGTGTATAATCTCTCCAGCATGTCCAGAGTGTGCCCTTGGGTCTGCTCTCAGATGTTTGTGCCTGGTAAATCTTCTCAGGTGCTCAGGATCATCTTCATTACATACCATTTTAAAATGTTCTTCCAAATACAGAGAAGCAGAGGTTTACACCCCACAGCTCTACATTAGCACTAATCTCCACAATCTCACATGGACAGTAGTGGTGTAGCAAGGTTCCGCCCCGGGTGGCACATTTTTGGGGGTGGCATTATTGGCCAAAATGCACAGTACAATTTGTGTGTAAGCAGTAGGGTTTGGAAAAATATCACTCATGAATGAAAAAAGTAAAATTCTCTGATTTTTATCTACAAATGCTTCAAAAATAATTTTCAGACTATCCTTCTGTGACGGTATCAGACACAGCAGTTGAAATTTATGAGGCAATAACAAAAATAAACATAAACATTACACTGATAATAATTTCTAGGAAGATAAACAATTAATTTACAATTTATAATTTTGTTTCATTATCAATCTGAATGCGTTCTTGCTCTGCGCAAAAAAAATCCCCACCTATCACTTGTATACTGTACTACACTGGTTCTGGTTTTCGCAGGGTAATTATATTAAACTAATAATTAGAACATGGCTTATCAGTGCATCTATACTATATTCTTGTCTAGTTGATGCTTATAAATAATTATATGAGAAGAATTATTGCTGTTTCTCTATATATGAATAAATCTATGCAAAATTCATCTTAATTTTTCTCTATACGTAATTTTAATTTTCTGTTTAAACAGGTTAAATAAGTTATTCAGATATTTTGGAGGGCGGTAAATTGAAGCATCGCCCCACCCCAAACGGCACAAACTCTAGCTACATGGGATCATCAGTTTTTTATACAACCTCATTATTTTGATCTCTACCAAGAGTTATAGTCACAAGTGAAAATTGTTGAATGATCAGTAAATTGAAAATTTCTTACAAGGACATAGCTCCTGCTTCATCACCACCACAATATGACAAATGGGTTCTGTACAAAATGGAAAAGGAATTTTTTAGACAGATCAGGAAATGCATTATGAAAGTCAAAGTCAAAACGCTTTCAGAGGTCGATACAAAAGTCACTGTAAACCAAAATGAACTAAGCCCAATATGTCAACCAAAAGAACAGTCAAAAAGCAACGCAAGAGTTTATAAAACTCCTTTGATTACACTACTGGTTACAGAGAGAAACTTTTTTAGGAGTCTAAAATCTTGGGCAACCAGGAAATGTGTGACGCTGAACTTTTCACTGTCGAAACATGACATTATACGTCATAAAATCCAGGTTTCCAAGTTTTGCAACCTTCTAGTAACAGTATACAAAATGCGTGGCCCTACAGAAAATCAAGGTTGCAGTGTGTCAGGAAATAAAAAAACAATCAAAAACTCAGAATGAATTTGTGCAGCATGAAGTGGCACTGTGGGAGGAAGCATCATGGGCCAAATAAAGTCAGTGAGGAGGCCTGTCACCAGTTTAAGACCATTGATTGCCATGGAGCTGTTATCCCTATGTTACTTCCTGCCTCCCGAGAGAAGGATGTCCAATGAAATCCAGGTGTGTTGTGGCAGGGTTATAGGCGTGAATAGGGCAGTGCATAAGCCAGCTGCATAAAGAGTTAAAGTCCTAGAAATGGGGACACAGAGTGTTTGCATGTATCGCGAGTAGAGACACCAAGAAATCGGGAAACTTCCACCTACAATAAGGCTACATGGGATGAACGTTGCGGTGGCATCACAGATTGGGTTATTCCAGGCTGGAGTAGCAAAAGCGACAGAGAGATGCGCAGCAACAGTTATCTTTTGAATGTCTGGAGTTTAGAGAGTGAGGTTTAACAGAGCACGTTGATTGTTAATCTTAGATACCATTCCTGTATATAGATTTCTTTTACTACTTTTTCTTGAGGGTGAAAAAATGTTTGCTTGTTTGTTTTTGTTATTTTACTGTTTTTTTCTTTCTAAAAGTCCACAAATTATATATATAGGACTGCCTAATTTCATATTACTTCTCCTGCAGCGGAAGTTCCACCACTGACCAAAATTCCAGTATGTTGTTCAAAAGAGACTCATGAGTCTGATCCCTAGATAATCTGAAAACACTGCACTAATGGGGTGTATTAATAAGGGGGAACGAGACAGAGTAGAGGAGTCAGGTGGAGAACTATGAGTATTGTCTGCAAGTCAGCATTAGCAAAACCAAAGAACTGCTTATTGACTTTCAACAAAGAGCTAATATGTCTGGTCACTGTTCAAGTAATGGATGTGGAGATGGCACACTGCTACATGTACTTGGGGGTCAACATAAGCGACAAACTGGACTGATCTGGTAACAGAGAGGTACTAAATAAGAGGAGGCTTTGCTGACTCCTTTTTTCTTAGGAGAATGAGTTAAGAGAGGCCTACATTTCCATCTTACACCAAGATAAATAAACAAATATTATCTATCTATCTATCTATCTATCTATCTATCTATCTATCTATCTATCTATCTATCTATCTATCTATCTATCTATCTATCTATCTATCTAAGGTGATATTCAATCAAGTCAAGTCAAGTTGGGGAGCATGCACTGGTACATTGCATTGCCGCACCCACTACACGACGAAACAACTCAGGATCCTGGTTGGCAACCCCCCAGGCAGACACACGGTCCAGTTCCACCCTCCCGATATGACCTTCTATCTGCCACAGCCAGGTGTTACATGGGCGACCCCTTGGCCTGGTCCAGCCACTCGGGTCCCCAACAATGCCGATCTTACGAGCTGGATCACCCTCGGGGAAATGCGCCACATGGCCGTAGTGTCGTAACTGACGCTCCCTCATAATGCAGGTGATGTGCCTCATTCGGTACTCCATGAGCAACCGCTCTTTCAACACAAAGTCAAACCAACGATACCCAAAGATTTTCCAGAGAGACACAGTACCAAAATAATTATAATATAATAATGACATTTATTTGTATAGCACATTTTCATACAAAAAAGTAGCTCAAAGTGCTTTACATAATGAAGAACAGTAAATAAAAAAATATAACAACATAAGAAATTAAAATAAGACAATTTTAGTTAACATAAAAAAAAGAGTAAGGTCCGATGGCCAGGGTGGACAGAAAAAACAAAAAAAAAAAAACTCCAGACGGCTGGAGAAAAAAATAAAATCTGCAGGGGTTCCAGGCCACGAGACCGCCCAGCACCCTCTGGGCATTCTACCTAACATAAATGAAATAGTCTTCTTGTGTCTAGGGTTCTCACGGAAGGACTTGATGATGATGGACATGCAGACTTCTGGCTTTTAATTCTTCACTGTTGGAACATCATGGTGCTTTGAGTAGATGGTGGTGGCGAAAGCCACCACCAAAAGGACACCGGAAAAAGAAACAGAAGAGAGTCCAGCCTTCATCACAGGTCACTGGATAGCGTCCATGTCTCGCAACCACATATTCAATGCTTTGGGCAATTCTCTCTTAAAATTTTGACCACCTCAGGTGAAGACCTCAGGTAAAGAAATGGATCCAATTGTTGTGCTGCCTCGTCTGAGATGGATGCAACAGCTGAGTTCCTCAAAAGAACTCCTTCCACTTCCAGATGATTCTCCAGTTGAGGTTTATATTTTGACCAAATTACTAAGAGCAGCCTTTGAAGCATCCTACCTACCCTTTCTGAGTCATTACTGCTAAACTGAGCCCTGTTAAACTGATTTGGAGTCAAAAAGTAAGTTGCTTTGTGGGACATTATACTGATAAGGTTAAAGAAACCGTACTGGTTTGTCCAGTCATTCTGAGCTCTTTTCTCTAAGTGGTTAGGAGGGCTGTCAAAGGCTTTCGGAATTTTAGTGCTGAACACCTATAGGAGGATTTTATGAAATTCAAAGCTACATCTTTTTTATTGTATTTTGATCATCAAGAGATAAATAAAAGAATCAGTATTTTACTGTTAAACAAAGAGATTGGCAAAGTGCTGCTGTCATAGACCCTTATTCATGTTTCAGTCAAGTGTTTAATTCTGTTCAAGTGTTCTTGATTAAACAAAAAAACTGAAAATGCTTTGTCTGCTCTTTTCAAAATTAAAAATATGCCATGCACTTATTTGTAAGCCAAGGTGATCATAGCTGGGCATGTTTTCCAGAGTTTCATTCCCGTTTCAAAGCGTGTATAAAGTTGGGCTATTATACAGAATGTGTCATTAAACTTTTCAATTTTCTCACTGGTGAAGCTCTTGGGATCGTGACCAAGTTGTTACAGTCAACAGATGGTGCTCAGTGAAGTGCTGTTACAGCCTTTGGTGAATCACCAGACTTCCTGAGAACAAAGAAAGGGTAAGACACTGAAGTGAACATAAGCAATTACAAACTTTGTGTTGTCCTTAGAAACCTTCAATGTGTATACCTATGAGACAAAGTGACAGATCTTTTATATAGAAACATCAGGACAGTTGCAGTCTTTTTTCTAAAATTATATCTGAGATGTTTTACAGAAAACATTTGTAGAGCATTTAATAAAATGTGTCATGGAACTGAACTTGTATATTTTATGAAGTTCAACAGAAAAACAGGATAGTAAACAAAGACAACAGGACCACTCAGACTGAACAGACTGGTGGGTTAGCAGCACACCTTGTGTGTTGTAAAATGTTTAGAGTCACTATCAGTGATGACTTCAATAGGCACCACACCTCACCTTTCATCAAGGAGTCTCACCAATGCCTTTACTTCCTGACTTCTGAGTATAGCCCAGATGTCTCTATATACTGTATGTTCATCAACTTGTAAAGGGACACAGTAGAGTCCACCCTCACTGGTTTCATTCTCTACACAGAACCTGTTTAGCTCAGGTCTGCAAAGTACTGCAGAAGGTGGAGATGCTGATGCAGAATATTACTGGCACACAAGCTCCCTTCTGGACAGGACAAATACTGTATAACACATGCTATCTTAGAAAGTCAAAGTCTATTATTATTCAACCAAACATTTTACCCATTTATCTCCCTCTGCTCTTGTAGGAAATGATACATGACCATTAGCTCTCAAATCACATGTTTTTAACCAAAGCTCATAAGGTTATTCCAGTGCCAATCCTCATGGGTGTTCATGGGATATACAGTCTTATGCTGTATTTACTGTGTTTGTACTCTTCCTTTTTTTAGTATTGTTTTATGGGTAAATGTATGTGGGTTAGACATGGAGGCAAGAACTGTATTATACTGTGTATGCATTATAATAAATTTAAACTTGAAGGGCTCATACCTACTTCTGAGACACTAGCTTTAATTAAAAAAAAAAAACAAAATATGTTAATGATATCATCTCTTAAAGTGTGTTATCTGCTATATGAGTTCTTTTAGATAGATAGATAGATAGATAGATAGATAGATAGATAGATAGATAGATAGATAGATAGATAGATTGCATCCATAAAGTATTCACAGCGCATCACTTTTTCCACATTTTGTTATGTTACAGCCTTATTCCAAAATGGATTAAATTAATTTTTTTCCTCAGAATTCTACACACAACACCCCATAATGACAACGTGAAAAAAGTTTACTTGAGGTTTTTGCAAATTTATTAAAAATAAAAAAACTGAGAAATCACATGTACATAAGTATTCACAGCCTTTGCTCAATACTTTGTCGATGCACTTTTGGCAGCAATTACAGCCTCAAGTCTTTTTGAATATGATGCCACAAGCTTGGCACACCTATCCTTGGCCAGTTTTGTCCATTCCTCTTTGCAGCACCTCTCAAGCTCCAACAGGTTGGATGGGAAGTGTCGGTGCACAACCATTTTAAGATCTCTCCAGAGATGTTCAATCAGATTCAAGTCTGGGCTCTGGCTGGGCCACTCAAGGACATTCACAGAGTTGTCCTGAAGCCACTCCTTTGATATCTTGGCTGTGTGCTTAGGTTCGTTGTCCTACTGAAAGATGAACCGTTGCCCCAGTCTGAGGTCAAGAGCGCTCTGGAGCAGGTTTTCATCATTGACGTCTCTGTATATTGCTGCAGTCATCTTTCCCTTTATCCTGACTAGTCTCCCAGTCCCTGCCGCTGAAAAACATCCTCACAGCATGACGCTGCTACCACCATGCTTCACTGTAGGGATGGTATTGGCCTGGTGATGAGCGGTGCCTGGTTTCCTCCAAATGTAACGCCTGGCATTCACACCAAAGAGTTCAATCTTTGTCTCATCAGACCAGAGAATTTTCTTTCTCATGGTCCGAGAGTCCTTCAGGTGCCTTTTGGCAAACTCCAGGCGGGCTGCCATGTGCCTTTTACTAAGGAGTGGGTTCCATCTAGTCACTCTACCATACAGGCCTGATTGGTGGATTGCTGCAGAGATGGTTGTCCTTATGGAAGGTTCTCCTCTCTCCACAGAGGACCTCTGGAGCTCTGACAGAGTGACCATCGGGTTCTTGGTTACCTCCCTGACTAAGGCCATTCTCCCCCGATCGCTCAGTTTAGATGGCCAGCCAGCTCTAGGAAGAGTCCTGGTGGTTTCGAACTTCTTCCACTTACGGATGATGGAGGCCACTGTGCTCATTGGGACCTTCAAAGCAGCAGAAATTTTTCTGTAACCTTCCCCAGATTTGTGCCTCGAGACAATCCTGTCTCGGAGGTCTACAGACAATTCCTTTGACTTCATGCTTGGTTTGTGCTATGACCTGAACTGTCAACTGTGGGACCTTATATAGACAGGTGTGTGCCTTTCCAAATCATGTCCAATCAACTGAATTTACCACAGGTGGACTCCAATTAAGCTGCAGAAACATCTCAAGGATGATCAGGGGAAACAGGATGCACCTGAGCTCAATTTTGAGCTTCATGGCAAATGCTGTGAATACTTATGTACATGTGCTTTCTCAATTTTTTTATTTTTAATAAATTTGCAAAAAGCTCAAGTAAACTTTTTTCACATTGTCATTATGGGGTGTTGTGTGTAGAATTCTGAGGAAAAAAATGAATTTAATCCATTTTGGAATAAGGCTGTAAGATAACAAAATGTGGAAAAAGTGATGCGCTGTAGATAGATAGATAGATAGATAGATAGATAGATAGATAGATAGATATACACACACACCAGTGTGATCAAAAAGGGAGAAATTTAAAAAGAAAGAAATCTTAGGTGGAGTTGTAAGTGGTAGTACAGTAACCTATGTGCCATTTATGACTACTTCCTGCTGTACAAAAGTTTGAACCAATGCTTCACTATTAAAAAAATCACCATTTGTTCATCCTTGATGCTGATCTGACATTCTTACATCACACTAGTTTACTGATCTCAGTCATACAAGTTTCCACAGAGATCATGGGATCTACAATCAAATTTACAGTACTATGCCTGGAAAGATTCTCAAATTCCCCCTGAGTGGAATTGAGGAGTCACATAGTGTGGGGGAGGAATGATCTCCTCAGTCTGTCAGTGGAGCAGGACAGTGACAGCAGTCTGTCACTGAAGGTGCTCCTCTGTCTGGAGAGGATACTGTTCAGTGGATGCAGTGGGTTCTCCATGATTGACAGGAGCCTGCTCAGCGCCCGTCGCTCTGCCACGGATGTCAAACTGTCCAGCTCCATGCCTACAATAGAGCCTGCCTTCCTCACCAGTTTGTCCAGGTGTGTGCCCAGAACATCTGCAGCATCTTATTGCAGATGTTGAAAGATGCCAGCCTTCTAAGGAAGTATAGTCGGCTCTGTCCTCTCTTGCACAGAGCATCAGTATTGTCAGTCCAGTCCAGTTTATCAACCAGCTGCACTCCCAGGTATTTATAGGTTTGCACCCTCTGCACACAGTCACCTCTGATGATCACGGGGTCCGTGAGGGGCCTGGGCATCCTAAGATCCACCACCAGCTCCTTGGTTTTGCTGGTGTTCAGTTGTAGGTGGTTTGAGTCACACCATTTAACAAAATCCTTGATTAGGTTCCTGTACTCCTCCTCCTGCCCACTCCTGATGTAGCCCATGATAGCAGTGTTGTCAGCGAACTTTTGCACGTGGCAGGACTCCGAGTTGTATTGGAAGTCCGATGTATATAGGCTGAACAGGACCGGAGAAAGTACAGTTCCCTGCGGCGCTCCTGTGTTGCTCACCACAATGTCAGACCTGCAGTTCCTGAGATGCACATACTGAGGTCTGTCTGTAAGATAGTCCACGATCCATGCCACTAGGTATGAATCTACTCCCATCTCTGTCAGCTTGTCCCTAAGGAGCAGAAGTTGGGTGGTGTTGAAGGCGCTAGAGTAGTCCAGAAACATAATTCTTACAGCACCACTGCCTCTGTCCAAGTGGGAGAGGGATTGGAGTAGCATATAGATGATGGCATCATCCGCTCCCACCTTCTCCTGGTATGCGAACTGCAGAGGGTCGAGGGTGTGTTGGACCTGTGGCCTCAGGTGGTGAAGCAGCAGCTGCTCCATGGTCTTCATCACATGTGACGTTAGAGTGACAAACCGGAAGTCATTCATCTCATTAGGACATGATACCTTTGGGACTGGGGTGATGCACTGTGATGTCAATTATTAAAATACAATATAATAAATGTGGTTCAGTACATAGGTGTTTCATTGTCTGGTGGGTGCAGCAACACACTGTATCAGTGCATGATCCCCAACATGACCTAATCTGAGTGTCTCTGACCATAAGGTCCTACAACAGATAGTGCACACTTCAGAAAAGATCACCGGGTCCTCTCTGTCCTCCATTGCAGACATTTTGCAAAGCATTGTATCCACAAAGCTTACAGCATTGTGATGGACTACTCCCACCCCTCCCACAGTCTCTTTATCCCACTTCCATCTGGCAGAAGGTACTGTAGCATCCAAAACAGTACTGACAGGTTTTGGAACAGCTTCTACCCCTTGGCTGTACAGACTCTGAACCCTGTGCTGAACCCCTGCCCTCAGAAATGCCCCTAGAAACTCATTTATATGCAATACATTTGTACACTACTGGTGTTTTTTTTATTAGTTTTACTGGTATTATTAATTAATTATGTATTTATCACTATGTATTCACTTACCTGTTATTTATTTTTAATTATTTATTTATCTATAGTATAGTTCTTTACCTGTCTTGCACTTCTTCTGTGTTTATATATATTTTGCTGCACAGTCCTAGGGAATGTTATTTCATGCCACTGTATACTGCAATACTGTGTATTAATGGTATGACAGAAAAGCCACTTGCCTTGACTTGACAAGGAAAACCTATCCATTCCTTTGTTGTGTAGACTTTTTCCCATTACATGGGTGAGGGACTGGAGTCTAACCCAGAAAAAAATGGCACAAGACAATACAAAATGCAGGGGGGTTGCAGGACAGGCTCACTTGGTGGCCCATTATGTTTTTTAAAGTAGTTATGCTATTTATTACCTGCATTTGTTCCCTTGTTTACATATTACATTTAATTGTTATTTTTTATCCAGGGTTTCTCCCATGCTTTATATTTAAATTATGTCTTTTTCATTCATGTTTTCAGCACGGTTCATTTGTTACAATAATTATCTGTTAATATTGTTCTGTGGATTTATGATTTAATGAATATTTACTGTATGCACTGTCTTTTTAAATGCTGTTATGTTCCCTGTGTTTGGGGGCTGCCCCCAACCCAATAAAGAAAGCTGTGCAGTGAGTCCTCTGCGGTTCATTTGAGTGCTGAAGGTTGGTGGTATTACTTAAATTTGTATTTTCCTTGATTTTAATTACTGCCTTTTGACTTTTCTGAGCTGGTTAGTGGATTCTTCTTTTGGATTGTGCTTTTGGCTCGGTATTGTTTAGAATTTACTTTTGGCAACTACTTTTGATTATACTGTCAGTTTTTCCTAAATAAATATCCTATGTTATAAAGTTGTTGTGGGAGTTGTCTCCTTACCAGCCAGATTTTCCACAGTTGTTCGTCTGGTGGGACATATTACCAGATATTGAGGATCTCATGTGATTTTTTAATATTGAGGCCTAGACAGGCTTAAAGCCTTTCTTTTGATTAGACAGTTTGGCTGCCTGGGAGAAAGTCTTATCTGTGCAGGATAGTAGGGAGCCTGACCTGCTTTTTGGCTCTGTTTTGGAGGCCTCAAATCTTTTTGCCATTCTTCTGTGTATATATCATAACATTATGATTTTTCTATTTTTTTATTATTATTTGTTTATTTATTTGTTTGTTTGTTTTGGTTTCTGAGTACAGGATTTCATTTTTGGACTTTTGGCCCTAGATGGCCTTTTTAGACAAACTCTTTTGCTCTACTTCTCTGTATTTGCCTTATTTTTTGTCCTTCCTTTTTTATTTAAAATAAATAATTTATAAAGATTGTCATGTTGGCATTATGTCTCAAGCCAGAGATATTCTTTTCTTTTAATGGGTATTTAGTGTATTTTGCATATCTGGGACATTTGAAGGAAATGTTTCTTGAACTGTTTAAAGCCAGTGCCCCTTTTCAGGCCTGTGCAGGCTGAAGTTTGTTTGTTGAGTTTGAGGCTTGACTGCTTGGACTGAGGCCAATCCCTAGGGTTATCAGTGAAGGTCCAGGACTGGTTTGTGTCTCCTGATCATAATAAGTTATATTTGATAAATGTGGATGAGGTAAGTCTTTACATATACAACCTGCTATATGTATATAATATAAGGCCTGTGTGAATCACAGTTTCAGTATTACCTATTGTCTAATCAGTTTGTTGCACTTTTAATTTGAATGGGCTGATTAATTTCCCAGCCAACTAAGTAAACAATACATATATGACATACCAAATTTTGAGAGTAATTTCCATCTAAAAAGTTCACGGTCAGGCATTTACTACATGTATTTGCTTTTTGATTGGAGCACAATTTCCCTTTCTGATTATAATCTCAAGCATGGAAGGCCTTTGTAACCATCATGCACTCCTGAACCAATGATTTCAGATGTTGTTGTTTTCCTCAAGTATGGATCTTTAAGAACAGGAATGTTGAGAAGGCATTCTGTTGGACCATGGATTTATCTGTATAACAAACAAGAGCTAGAGTGACACTTATGTTTTCCTGAATTGCAGCATTTACTGTGATGCTCCAGATGCCTAATGCTCCATTCTTGGTGGTGGTTTACCCAGGTAGAGCAGGTCATCCTGGTCCAATTCACAAGTTTGGTCAAATCAGTCTGGGGATTGTATGCCATATAAACTATTGCATGATCATTCAGGGTTCACACATGATCTTAATTTGTGTTGATGCTAAATATGGTCTTCAGTCATATGCTATACTCCACAGGTGAATAGCTTGCATTTTGGAATAGAGCAAATGTGCTGAGATTTTTTATATCTATACATAATGTCATTGAGCACCACTATAATGAACAAGCTCCTGGTTTTATTCAAAGTCATTGCTCCCATCAGATCCACACCCATCATCTCTTCAGCTTCCAGATCTGTTGCTGATTTCAGCAAACCAGAAGGCTTGACTGGTGGATCCTTATACTCATGTGGGTTTACACCTACTAGTATATTGTGATCCACCAAGCACAAGGCCTTCATTTTGCCACAGTTTCCTCTAAAAGAGGCATCTATCTGTTCCTGGATAGTTCAGTGATTCCCTCAGGGTCACATGCGGAGTCAAAAGTGACCCCGCAGCCTTGTGAGTTAAACCAGTCTCTTATGGAAAGTAAGAATGCTTTCAAAGACTATGGGGTACATTAAACTTTTTAAGTTCCCCATTTCTTGTTCAACATTTGGTATAAATTAAATTATGTTTTTGACTTTAGGCCAGTCTATGTTAATTGGTGGTGCCTAAAAACTGGAACGATTCCACCCTGAAGACAGAAGAGCCATTTATAACAAAGGGTCCTGGAGAAGGTTTGTTTCTCCTAAAATCCACAGCCTTGTCAGACATTTTCATTGTGTTCAGGTACAAATTGTCAAGGCCTCAGCTGCTAGCCAGCATACCCATCTTCTCCTCCCAGTCTGAGGTCAGGGTGAACAGAGGTGTGTCATCATTCAACTTATTCACTTACACTGGCAGCCCAGGTGAGTGCATACTTGGCAGTCAAAGTTTTCTGCCACCACATGTGCATAAGATTGGCAGGCCACAGTTAGGATGCTACTGCATGCTTTTACTTACTTTATAGCAGGCTGGTTTATTAAGTGAGATCAAAACAGTGTCTTTAAAGGAATATCTTGTAAGTATATGGTATATTATCAGTACGGTCATTTTTAATTGCCTACTTTTAACTTATTCACACCCATATCATCAGCATGGAGGCCATTATGAGAAGAACAGCAAGGTTTAGCTACAATACATGTTGCTAAACTGAGGGCTAATTAAAAGGTAAAGAGAAATCAGAAGACGGAAAGCAAGAAAAAAGAGGAAAAAAATCAGCAAGGTGAGCTGAATATGGAGACTCTGACTCTGATGTAAAAGTTTCAGCAAAACATTGTCTGCAAAAAAAAGACATCAATAAAACATGCATTTTCAGAAGCTGCTTATGCCCTCTATAATTTCTTTGCCACTTATAGTACTTTAAAACTAAATGTCTTTTGATGTCACACCATCAGAAGCATCCCAAAATGAATACCACAATGGTTTATACCAGGGGTGTCCAGCTCAAGTCCTGGTGGGCTGCAGTGGCTGCAGGTTTTCATTCAAACCCTTTTCCTAATCGGCAAGCAGTTTTCACTGCTAATTAACTCCTTTTCCCTTCATTTTAATAGCCCTGTTTTTAAGGATTCAGTCCTCTGAATTGATTTGTTTCTTCATTAAATGGCAGCCAAACAGAAATGAGATGTGAAACGAGCCAACAGATGACCAGCTAAACTGGAACGTCAAACTCCAGCCAATTTCACTCCAACCAGTTTCTTAATGAGAAGCCAATTCTTGCTGTTAATTAAAGCCATTATTGAATATCAAGACTTGTTGCTGCTCTCGTTCTGCCACAGCAGACTGTTGATTTTCTGTTTTTTCTAAACCCACCACCAAGACCTGAGCAGACCAACATGACCAAGACCTTCACCTTTCTTTATTTTCAGTTTAGCTGGTCATGTTGTGGCTTGTTTTGTGTCTCATTATTGTTTGTAAGGAAAAAGAAACAACTAAGAGGTCTGAGTCACATCAATTAAAACTAAGGCAAAACAAGTTAATCAGCAGCAAAAACTGCTCCCTAATTAAGAAGATGGTTAGAATGAAAACCTGCAGCCACTGTGGCCCATCAGGACCGGAGTTGGAAACCCCTGGTTTATACCCTCCTCCATGAGAGATAGTAAGATAGTATAGCTGTCTTCATTTCTGCCTTCAAATAGAACAGACCCCAAAAAGTTATGGAAAGAAATAAAATGAATAACACATGACACTTCCAAGGCCTTCCTTGTTGGGAACATAACAATGCGGCACATGTTGACCGAGGAGTCGCCTCAAGAAGTTGTTTCTGGCCTGACCCATATTTTAGTTTCTAACATCCAGGCTCGCCACACTAGAAATGCCTCAAAAAGATTTACAAATGTCCAGCCTGTGTGGCTAATATTGAATGCCTCAAGGCTGTGTTGAAATCCAGAAATTGACCAAACAAATTGATTAATATCTGTCTGGAGTTCATCTGACCTTTTCCAGGTTGCATAAGCTTTCTCTGGGGACTCTGTCTTTTTCTGTTTTTGGCACAGTCAAATAACATGCTTTCAGATTGATTAGGGGCTGTAAAAGTGAGCGTGTATATAAGAATATATGTAAGGTGTGTGAGTGTATTCCACATGATTTAAGATGGAATGGCACCCCCTAGGTTAACCTGCAGTCTCTAAAGACCCAACATTTCTAAATGGATAATACAGGGTGATTCTAATGGGTGGGGCCCCAAGTTATATTGCATTACTAATAAACAAGCAATCCAAATGAAATAAAGATTACTGTATTCCTGGATAAATGTAAAAAACGAGTGCACCACTTTCTTCACGTTGTCATCTGTCTTGAATTGATGACCACCCAGATGTTTTTGTAGTAGTCCAAAAAGGTGGAAATCACATGGTGCCAAATCTGGCGAATAAGGAGGATGTGAAAATACCTCAAAATTCAGTTTCTTCAGACAAGTGTTGGTGTTCTTAGCAACGTGTGGGTGGGCATTGTCTTGCAGCAAAAGGACTCCTTGAGACAACTTGGATCGAATAGCAGGCTTCACACAGGTCTCCAGCAAGTCACAGTAACTTGCACTAGTGACTGTAGTACCCCTCGGCATGTAGTGTGTGACAATAACTCGGCTGCACGAGGGGTTACAAGGACAAGACAAAACCTTTCATTCTGCAGGAATCCAGGCACTTCCAGGCAGGTGGTACAAGTTCATTGAGAAGGGTGGAGACTACATTGAGAAATGACATTATCAGTTTTGTGAAGGTTTGTTCCATTTTCTGATAAATCCCATTTTCAAACTTTAGCTTGACTCCCCCTCCTAATATAATATAATATAATATAATATAATATAATATAATATAATATAATATAATATAATATAATCCTCTTTAATAAAACCCCTGTGTGCGTCCAGTGTCCGTGTGTGTGTGTCTTCTGGTGAAGTGCGCATGCGCAGGGAACGGTGTGATGCTTCAAAGCAGATGCTTCAAAGGCCGCCTGACGCATCACACAAGACAGAGAGGGCGGGACCTATAAAATATCGTGCGGCCGATCCAATCGGATTTTGGTAAATGAGGTAAGACCTAAAACATAAAACACGAAAAGTCCAATCGGGTACTGAGACGTGGAGACCAGCTTCCCCATTGTTGTGCAAGTGTTCACTCTGTCAGATGTCAGATTTGCGATTAAGAAGCTTGGCCCAGGAAAGTGTAAAGTGTCAGTCGTTGAAAGGGTTTTCCTAAATATACGAATTTTCATGATATTACAATACAATGACTTTTAAAAGTAGATTTATTTTCGCGCACATTAAATCAGTTGCTGGAGAGAATCTGCTGATTGCCCATTGTTGTGACAGAAAATTAAACGCATATTACGGACAGCAAAGCCAGTATTACTGTCAGAGAAAACTATAGGCATTTTACAGAAAAAATTTAATGAGGTAAAAGGTCCCTTGCCATTTAATATAGACTGTTCCTACTAATGTTTATGGACTACTGTTCTAGCGCCCGTTATTGTAACGGGCTTAATGTCTAATATAATATAATATAATATAATATAATATAATATAATATAATATAATATAATATAATATAATATAATATAATATAATATTGGGTGGCATAGTAGTGCAGTGCTTAGTGCTGCTTCTTCAGTATCCTTCAGTATGCTTGGTTGTTGTCCATGTGTTGTTATCATGTTTTCACTGCGGATGTATGGATTCTCTACTAGGTACTCCCGTGCATAGTCTTGCGTTCTTCAAAGAGCCAACTCTGTTGTCCTCCTGCATTTCATCATTAAGTTCACAACGCCAATCAACATTCAACGTTAAGTACTTTTTAAAGTTGAAAAACAAAACAACAGAGGAATTAAAATAAAATGCAGATTAACAGATGGATCCAAGCCAGAACCTGAACAGAATGAAGTGTGATTTTTTTTTATAGCTGATGGAGATGCTGTTTTTCAGAATGTGATAAGAAAAGAATTTATAAAAGCAATTAGTACCACTTGTTTTAATTTTTTTTGGTAGTAAACATTTATTAATAGCCTCTGTATACTGAGGCAGTCCTAATTTTAGGATTTGATGTTAATGAGGAGTCAAGATTTTTAACAATTTCTGACTTTAAATGAATCAACTTTAAATCCCTTTGTAACATTACCAGATGCCTCTTTAATATGGAATTCTGCTGTAAACTCAGCACCACCAACACCCCCAAGCATTGTATGTAGCATGTTCAACAGTAAGCAACTCAAGTGAAGTAATAATATTAGCCACTGATTAAAAAATGCAAATATTGTACACAGAAAAGTATTTAGTTAGCAACATAGTACTTCTGATACATACCATTAACCAACTGCAAAATAACCAAGGCTTATTGAGTTAGAAAATTTCTGCTAGTAATATTCTATATGTGTGTGTGCATGGAGTCACAAAGCTCAAATAATATTTCAAGCTTCACTGTTGTCTATGCATTCAATAAGCTTTGCACTCATATTGTATAACCTGCTAATGAAATATTTGTTCATGTCCCATTTCTACTATTTGTAACCTGGGTCATGTTTCAAAAGGAATATATATAACTGCGAGTTTGTGTAAATAAAGTTTATTGAAGTTGAGTATATATGTAGGTGTCCTCGGATTGGCCAGAGGGGGGGGGGGCGCCATTGTAAGATAGTTAAACGAGATGTAAGATAGTTGGTAGAGTCGAGGTACGAAAAGGAGAAGACAGGAGTGGAAAGAACAAGAAAGAGAAGAAAAGAGAGTTTCAGGCAAAACACCGAAACCAGAAGAAAAAGAGTTTCAGGCAAAACGCCGAAACCGGAAGAGGGAGAGTTTTAGGCAGCACGCCGAAACAAGACGGAGAAAGAATGAGAAGGAGTGACTGTGGAGGCAGCACGCTGAAACAAAACAGAAGGAAACAGAGAGAAAGTCGGAGTTGAGGCAGCACGCCGAAGCAAGACTGACAGGATGAAAGAGAAAAGAGAGGTGCTGTGGAGGCAAAATGCCGAAAGAAGACGAAACAAAAGAAAGAAGAGTTGGTTGATAAAGGAAAAGACGGCAGGCAGGACACAAGGCAGAAATGGTGATCAGTGAATAAAGAGGGTTTTTTTTTTGTTTATTTGTTTTAAAGTGGCTTGAGTAAACTTTCAAGTGAAGGGGCTAGTTTCTGTTTTTTTTGTTTGTTTGGCCACTATGCACCCGAGCTACGTTTGGGGCCCCCAACGGAGTGAGTAACATTCATTGACTGTGAAAATAAGACCGGGTGAGCTCACCAATAGTGTCGGACCCAATATATATATATATATGGTTATAAATAAGTTATTGCTTGTGTTTTATGTATAGTGTATATATTGTAACTTATCAATTTAAAAAAAAAAACTTCACGTTTCAATTTAGTAAAGAGAGGTTCTGTTTATATATATTTGAGTAACTGATTTGATTATTGATTACAAGGGCTGAAGGTGGGCGATAGTGTACCTTCACACAATAGAGGTGGCGACACCATTCTAAAAGAGCTCAGGGCCTTGCATACCGATAACGGAAGGGTGGTGCAAGGGGGTTACATATTATTTTGGCTGTCCATTTAATATACATTTGTTTTCATCATAAGGATGTGTCAAACTGTTGTCTCGCTCTTTGTTTTGTTAAACCTTTCCTTCTTTTATATTGTATCCTTTTTTCTGGTGAATTAACTTTGATTCTACTGGTGTCTCTGACCAAATTTCTGGAAGCGTTCTGGTAATGGTGACAGATTAACATTTGAATTGGGCCTCCCTGACGCTTTGAGCACTGTGGTGGAACGCAGGCAATAGTTTCTTAGTATGCTAGGAAACGTTACCTGTACTCCAGGTAGGTCCCCCTGTGAAACTTTGATTGTTGTGATGCACTGACATTCAAGTGTAGAGCGGGATGGGGTGCCTCCTAGAAGCTTTGAACGACGTGGCAGTACTCTTTGAAAAAATTTCAGGAGGTGCCAGTACCACTTCAAGCAGTGTTCACAGACTGATTATAACAAGTACAGTCATATGTACAGTCTTGGTTTATTTTCAAGTATCAGTGTAATAATGTAAACAATGCAAACAACTTTCAATCTGGGATAACAAATGTCTACCTAACCTATCCTAATTGTTTAGTCACTGAGGAAAACACTGATGAGGCCTGCTTCTCCCCAACATGTTTTTTGAGGATCCTAATTAAACACTGATAATCTTGATGTACTGAAACAATATTATCTTAAAGTTACAAAAGGTATTGCTGCACTCTGGCCTTTGAGACCCCATAACTGCCAGACCCCAGACATGCTGGAGCACCAAAGTTGCTGACCTGATCAGACCCTGGGACTTTTGAAATACAGTCCTCCATAACCTTCCACACACTAATATCTTAGTCTCTGACAGCATCTGGAAAAAAATTGCAGCAAGAGCATAGAGAACTCCTGAGATTACCGCTGTGTTCATTTCCATCGCCTTTAATTGTGATTCTGTAGACAGAGCTTGAGTTTGGATTTGCGTGGTGAAAGATTCTTTACTACAAGCTAAGTATAAAGTTTCTATTTGTGTCATGACTAATTTGTTTTGTAGTTGTGATTGTTTTTGTTCCCTCTGTGGCTTTGAAGAAACATTGAAACAACTTTTCCACAGTTCATTTTCCAGCACTGAGGCTGGTCCATCCAGGAAACCTTCTATCTGCTGTATACAACATGGAACTGGGGTGAGGGCTGCAGCTGCACACATTCAGACTACAAGGTCCGAATCCTGGTGTGGACACCTTTCATATTGAGCCTGTATGGACTGCCCATGTCAGGCAGAGTTTTTACTCTTGGTATTCTGGTTTTCACCCCACATAAATGTTAACTTTGAATTGATCCATCGTGAGAGTGATGGAGCCATGCCTCAATCAGCAGCCATGATCGGGTCTAAATCTCAGGACGTTGAAATGGATTAAACAAGCTTACAAGTGGATGAATGATGTTTTGCTAAAATTGCTTAGGTAATAATAATTCTACTGAATAATTTCACATGCATTTTACTGGGACCCTCCTACAGATTTGTAAATTATGTGGCAGGCAGCCAGGGATCTTGCCCCAACGGGACGCCTGGAACCTGGAAGGACCCGGAGAGGGGCAACATATTCCCCTGGATGCAAGAGGACAGCCTCCCTGGATTCCATCGGGGTCACGGATACAAAGCTGGGAAGTTCATCCCTGTGGGGTCTGTGGCCGCCACCAGGGGGTGCCTGGATGGTTCCTGAGCCATGGATTGCAGCACTTCCACCACACCAGGATGTGCTGCTGGAAGATCGTCAGGGAGCACCTGGAGCACATCCTGGTGTGCCATAAAAGGGGCCACCTCACTCCATTCAAGAAGCCGGAGTCGGGTGGAAGAGGACGGAGCTTGCGAGGAGGGGAGTAGAGGCGGCAAGAGAGTGAGAAGTCTAAAGTACTGTGAGATGTTCTTGTGCTGTGTAGTGTTGTCTGTAAATAAACGTGTGTTTTTGGACATCTGTCTGTCTCTGTGTCTGTCTGTGTCCAGGCATCTTTCAGAACTAATGCAAAGTGTTTGCTTTAAATTCACAACCAGGATTCATCAACAAATAATCCTCACCTATAGCAGCATTAAAAAAGTTTGAAGAAAGTGGGAAGTCTACCACTTTATCACATTTTAATGCAAAATCTGAATAACTATTCAGAATGTATTGTGTCCAGGAGGGGATGCTCATGAGTCATCCTTAAATATAAAATGAATATCTGTGAAAAAAGGTGTTTTATTAACAAAATAATCCTACCATCCGTTTTCCAAACCATTTATCCTAAACAGGGTCACTGGAGCCAATCCCAGCAAGTATCTGGCAAAAACTGGAAGTAATTCCTGGACAGGCTGCCAGTCCGTCACGGGGTGAACACACTCACACACACAATTTAGTAATAACAATTCACCTAACCTGAGTGTCTTTAAAGGGAGGAATCCCTGAGCACCTAAATAAAACCCATACAGGCACAGGAAGAACATGCAAACTCAACACAGGGGGCACCCAGGATATGGCAGCAGTGATATGACTGCACTAATGTGCCACCCTAACAAAACAATAATATATAAGGAAGGGAAAAAACAATAAGGAAAATGAACTACCAAATAAATAGACGGCAAACTAAATGTTGAATTCATTGCTGGTCGTTCCATAACAGAAACAAATCCTATGACCATCTGTCAAGATACCTACAGAACTGTATGTACCTCAAACACTCCCTTTCTTCACCTTCCACATCTATAAACTTCCTTCCACCTTTTGAACCTTCGGTGACCTTCCTCCACCAATGTAGAGCCAGGGTTTGCTCCATGGCTCAGGAATGCTTGATTTCTATTTAATCTTTTTCTTGCTCATTAAATATTATTTGGTAGATTAGGTTATTGATTATAGCTTTTTTTCTGGGGAGTTTGCGTAAAAGGCAAAAAGCATCTACTGTCATCGTCACGCCACGTATACCAACTCAGCTCCCAGTTTTAATTTTACACAATTATTCCTCAAGAAAATTTGTAAGGAAAGTTACATTTTTCTTGAAATATCACAAACAGAGCACACTGTACCCATTTTTGAAATTTCCAAAGCTCCCATTGATAAGCATTGGCAACTTCTGAAATTCTTTGGTATTAAACCTGAAATGTTCACAGTAACTTTTTGAATTAGTTTACCTTTCAAATTTACATTGAAAGAGGTTACTTGTATATTTTGTAGATTTTCAGCTTTTACTCTTCCAAAAGCTGCTATGACTTCAAAACAGGCGGCTTCTGCTTGATATGCTGTCTGTAGAGATAGATAGATAGATAGATAGATAGATAGATAGATAGATAGATAGATAGATAGATAGATAGATAGATAGATAGATAGATAGATAGATAGATAGATAGATAGATAGATAGATAGATAGATAGATAGATAGATACTTTATTAATCCCAATGGGAAATTCACATTCTTCAGCAGCAGCATACTGATACAATAAATAATATTAAATTAAAGAATGATAATAATACAGGTGAAAAAAACAGACAATAACTATGTATAATGTTAAATATTAACGTTTACCCTCCCTGGTGGAATTAAAGAGTCGCATAGTTTGGGGGAGGAACGATCTCCTCAATCTGTCTGTGGAGCAGGACAGTGACAGCAGTCTGTCGCTGAAGCTGCTCTTCTGTCTGGAGATGACATTATTTAGTGGATGCAGTGGATTCTCCATAATTGATAGGAGCCTGCTGAGCGCCCTTCGCTCTGCCACAGATGTTAAACTGTCCAGCTCCATGCCAACAATAGAGCCTGCCTTCCTCACCAGTTTGTCCAGGCGTGAGGCGTCTTTCCTCTTAATGCTGCCTCCCCAGCACACCACTGCGTAGAAGAGGGCGCTCGCCACAACTGTTTGATAGAACATCTGCAGCATCTTATTGCAGATGTTGAAGGAAGCCAGCCTTCTAAGGAAGTATAACCGGCTTTGTCCTTTCTTGCACAGCGCATCAGTATTGGCAGTCCAGTCTAATTTATCATCCAGCTGCACTCCCAGATATTTATAGGTCTGCACCATCTGCACACAGTCACCTTTGATGATCACTGGGTCTATGAGGGGTCTGGGCCTCCTAAAATCCACCACCAGCTCCTTGGTTTTGCTGGTGTTCAGGTGTAGGTGGTTTGAGTCGGACCATTTAACAAAGTCATTGATTAGGTCCCTATACTCCTCCTCCAGCCCATTCCTGATACAGCCCACGATAGCAGTGTCATCAGCGAACTTTTGCACATGTAGAAAGCGACTCCTGCAGCTGCACAGCGGCTCACACGAACATCAGTCACAGTCATCCACTTTTCCTATTCCTTGAAACAGTAGCAGGTAAGTGGCAGGATGTTCTGGACTGAAAGTAAAAAATGCAAGCAACATAACATATGTAGAAATGCATGAAAGAGAAAATGAACTTTCTAGCCATGGCTTGGTGAAATGTTATGTATACAGGGAATTAATACATACTCATATTTTCCGTTACACTAAAAACAACCTCACGGCTGCATTGTCTGCACATTGTAATGATTCAATATTTCTCTGAACACTTTTCTCTGTGTTCGGATTCAGCGGGTTGGAAAATGGATTGATGGACTTTAATTTATCAGCAAAGAGCTATAATGACCTGCTGTCCATCATGGACTGTTACAGCCAACAATTTTATCTTTGGACTTCAACACAGATTGTGAATCTTTATCACAGAGTTCTTTGTAAAATGTTATTTTTAAGAAATTAGAAGTCCAATTAGCCATAGACCCATCACAACCAACAGCTAACAATAGGGCATCAATCAATGCAATTTTTCCATCACTTGAATTGGAATCTTCTGTCTGTGAAAGCTATTGAACCACCACAAGCCTATTTGGGCTCCATTTTCAGCTACATGATATTGTAAAGTGCTGTTAAACAACATGTATTGAATATGGTCTAATAACACATGTAATTATATTCAATTATCACTATCATTTTGGATTATGATATTCTAAAGGTAGCTGCCGACTTACGACCGTCTTATGACCATTCGACTTCTGACTGCTACCACGTCTCATGGACAAATAACAGTTGCTGTGACACAGTCATCTCAATCTCAATTTATTACCTGCACTGGTTTTGACTACATTCAGTTACATTTGTCATACAATTACAGGAAAAAATACAGTTGATCTTGACACAAAAATGAATGTGATCAAGCAGTATGAGGGAGGAAAAAAAGCAGATGCAATTGCATATGACTTTAAGTTATCCCATTTTACCCAGTGTTCACCGCATGCACTGTACTGTTGCACTCTGGCTTTGAATCTGGTTAACCTTGGAAACTTCTGCATTGTGATTCACAATGTGCCACTTCATGCGAATCGCCACCAAGGGGTAATGAAACTACACTAAACTCCTTTATCTGTTAATGTTTATTATTAACAGGCTGAAATGTTAAAACAGAAAACATTTGAGTGCTCAAACTCTGCCGGTACAATTCCTTTCACAGTTAACACAATGAACACTGCGAGAGGTTCACACCCATGTGAGTAACAGTAATAACGAAACAAAATAATGAAATAAAATAATTTAAATAAAAAAAGAAAATCTACACAATGTGCTAAGAATGATGATAAAAAATGATGTGAAATGAACAATATGACTTAAAGCACTTACTTTGCAGTACTATACATACAGTTAGGTTTTGAATACATTTACCGGTCCACCTTACGCCCAGATCTACTTACAACTGGCCATCAGATCCAAACATGGTCATAAGTTGATGACTACCTCTATAACAAAAATATCTATTCAACAAAATATTATAATAGAACATTTTAAAAATGCACCAGCTGTCAAAACTAAGTCCCTAAACACAAGTGAAAGTTATTCCATTCATACATTTCCCTTACTTGTTTATATAATTCTTTGGAAAATTATTTTATACTAGCCAACCCGCGACATAACATACGCCGCATAATTATGTATTGATGGGTGAACACTTGCTGAACGACACAGTTGTCCAAATGGGGTGGGTTTGTGGATACCACTGTGAATGAATGAAAAGATGGACCTCTGGAGAGAGCAACATACAATTGTCCGTGACTGAAAGCGGGATCGTCTGTGATGATGGAGGCCACGCTGGTGAAAGTTACTTCGTCGGTAGGGATAAGTTTCAGCACTTGTTCATTAAGGTGTAGCGAGTCTTCGTTGTTGACGCTTAATATAGCTTGCGTACTGAGTTGTTCCGGAGTCACAGTTGAGAAACAGTTTTTTAATGTCTTTTAAGCACAGGGAAAAAAATTAACATGTGAAACATCCGTAATGTAATAAGCCACCAAGAAAAGTAACATTGCAACAATGCACGCTACGATCCGATCGCTGTAAACAGAAGTGAAAACAAAATCGAGGCCGGTGCATTCTTTAACTGCCTTGTAGCGCAATGGTAGTGCTGCTGTTTTGCAGTAAGGAGACTGTGGAAGATTTTGGGTTCGCTTCCCGGTTTCTCCCTGTGTGGATAGCGCTTTGAATACTGAAAACACTGGTATATCAATGTAATGAAGTATTATTATTCTTATGCATCCAGCGCTCTCTCTCTCTCGCGCACCTGTATGCGTGTGTGTGTCGCTCGCTCTCTCTCGCTCGCTGCACGTGTTCCTGCAGGCATACCAGTAAGTGAATGAAAAGATGGAACTCTGGAGAGAGCAACATACAACTGTCCGTGACTGAAAACTGGTTTTGGCAGATACATGCACATCTTTTTGAAAGTTTGGCCCTGTGCCTTATCAATTGTCATCGCAAAGGCAAATCTAACAGGAAATTGTCTTCGTATTAAAGTAAAAGGCAAATTATCCGCGACAAACAAACTGTTTTACACGCTGCATACCAACCCGCGGCGTAGTATACGCCGCATAATCATGTTTTTTAAGCAGAGGGAAAAAAATGAACATTTGCAAAATCCGTAACGCCGTTTTCAGTAAGTACAATGCACACGCGTTTAATTTGTCAGCCACTTTTTGCCAGCCGTCTTTTCTGGTTTGGGCTGCTTTTGCAGGGTTACCGCTTGTGCATATTAAATCTTGAAATCCTTCGAGTAACTAATTAACTAACTAACACCCACCCACCCAGCTTGTGAGAAAAAAATGTGCCCGTTCTTTCATCATTTTGTTGCAGCCTATCAAAGACTTGCTGATCATGTTTTCTAGAGTCAATATACAGTAGAACCTCAGTTCACGACCATAATTCGTTCCAAACCTCTGGTCGTAAACCGAAGCAATTTCCCCCATAGGATTGTATGTAAATACAATTAATCCATTCCAGACCATATGAACTGTATGTAAATATATTTTTTTAAAGATTTTTAAGCACAAATATAGTTAATCATTACACCATAGAATGCACAGTGTAATAGTAAAAACATTGAATAACACTGACACAAACACCCAGGCTCCCTGCTCAGCTGCATGCTCTCTCTCTCTCTCTCTCTCAGCAGCACGCGAGCCTCCCCAGCCCCCCCCCCTCTCTCTCTCTCAGCAGCACGAGAGCCTCCCCAGCCCCCACCCCCTCTCTCTCTCTCTCTCTCTCTCAGCAGCACACGAGCCTTCCCAGCCCCCCCTTCTCTCTCAGCAGCACGCAAGCCCACTCCCCCTCTGTCTCTCAGAAGCACGGAGCCCTCTCTCTCTCTGTAACATTGTAGCAGTTGTATAAACACTTTTTTTTTTAAATGAGTTTTAAGCACAGGGGGAAAAAACGGAACATTTGAACAAATCCGAACTTTATTTAAAAGCCAACCAAGATAGTAACATTGCAAGAGTTCACCATTTTTAATCAGGCGACTGACAGTAGTGGAGTCAGGCACAGAGAAGGTCAGCTGCTGGGAAAGCGTCTCGACTGTTGCAGGGAGGTGAAGCAGGTGAGACGCTAATGAAAAAGAGGCACAGGGCTTATTGGTTTTTAAAGACTGCTTCCTTCATTGTGTTTTAACTTCAGTTTTAAAGGATTGCGCGGCTCTCTCTTGCGCTGCCTCTGTGTATGTGCGTGGCTCTCTCTCGCGCTGCCTGTGTATGCCTCTGTCTCTCTCTGGCATTGCCTCTGTGTGTGTGTGTGTGTGTGTGTGTGTGTGTGTGTGCCTCTGTCTCTCTGGCGCTGCCTCTGTCGCTGCCTGTGTGTGCGCGCGGCTCTCTCTCTCGCGCTGCCTGTGTGTGCCTCTGTCTCTCTCTGGCGCTGCCTCTGTGTGAACCAAGATTCCACTGAGGTTGACTAATGAAAAGTCAACGTGGCTCAGAGCTGCAAGTGGACTGTGGCACAGACAAACAGAAACGACGGCATGTTTTTCGAGGCGTCGCGTCCGAGTTGGTGGGCGTGGCTGTGATTTTTTCGTCGTATCCAATGGTCTAAGAGTTGGTAGGCGTTGCTCCTTCCTGCGTGCGCCATTGGCGTCTTACTTGTCGGGGGTTTAGTGAATCCAGGCCTATTCCGCCGTGCTTTCCATGGTCGGCTACTTGTCTTCTGGCTTAGTGAATTATATATATAGATTATCACTTTTTATTAATTATGTATATTTTTGCACTTCAAATTATAAGCTCTGCACTTTGTGTGTTGAGCCTATTGGGGCAGATCCTCCTGCTATTGTGGCTAGGAAACTGCCTTCAGTCTTATGTGACGTTAGTGTCATTCATCCCCCCCCATTTTTAAAATTTTGATTAAGTGGTTTGATATTTTGGTTGTGAATTCTCACTTTATTTAAAGTTTAAAAATTTTGAGATGGAAGAGTGAGCTTGTTTGCTCTGTGGTTCATGTTATTGAACAGCTACACAAAACACAACGTAAAGTGTGCAGACCTCAAAATACCATAAACCAGTTCAGTACATACAGCCATACCCTAAACTCAAAAGGCAGGCTTCAGCCTACACAAGGCAAAAATGGAGCTCAGGCTTTTAAAATTTAAAACTATTAAAAAAAATTGCTGATCAGACAATTACTGTAAACCCCTGGTCTTCAGGAAAACTTACCAAAATGTTCTTTGAATTCACAGGATTTAATAAATAATGAAAAGTAATTACAAACAGGGAAAAACAGCACAAAAATAATCCAAAAAAGGGTTAGCTAAAAAGTAAATGCAAAGCTCACAATGCAAGAAAATCTTTAGTAAAGAAACAAAACCACAATAATAATAAAAAAACAGGAAATGCAGAAAAGTAATCCCACCACTCAGTACTTCACCACTCAGTGTCATTATGAAGGGACTGACTGTCTGCCTCATATAACCAGACCAAAAGTGGCCTTCCAACTAACTTCCATGCTGTCCCAATCCCTGATACTCAATCTTAAGGAGACAGGGCGCATAGCTGAAAATGGAAATACATAAATAATATTAATAGACAAGACAACGTTCAAAACATCACAAAATCATTATATCCATCCATTTTCCAACCCGCTGAATCTGAACACAGGGTCACGGGGGTCTGCTGGAGCCAATCCCAGCCAACACAGGGCACAAGGCAGGAACCAATCCTGGGCAGGGTGCCAACCCACCGCAGGACACACACAAACACACCCACACACCAAGCACACACTAGGGCCAATTTAGAATCGCCACAACAATGATATTTAAGAATCTATAAGAAGATTATCAACACATGTAACTGCCTTTTAGGAAGGGTTGAGACCCTTCCAGGCATACTCCTCTATTTTCTTTCTTTCTTTCTTTCTTTCTTTCTTTCTTTCTTTCTTTCTTTCTTTCTTTCTTTCTTTCTTTCTTTCTTTCTTTCTTTCTTTCTTTCTTTCTTTCTTAACAAATGTTTACAATTTTAAAGAAATGTATTAAGTTTGGGCTAGAATTTTTATCTGTAGTATTCCTCTTCCCTTTTTTGAACATGAAAAGTCTCTGCTTTATTTTGTTGTTGGGCCTGTGCAGGCCAGTAGCCTACTTCTTGAGTTTTGGGCTGATGTGTATCTTTGCTAATATTCCTAATTTGACATCAAAGGCCTGCTCCTGGAGGAAAATCCAACAAATTTGAGTTTTCTATAAGTCAGGCAGAACACAACATCCTCTCGACTCTAGGTTCTAGCAGGTATCAAAAAGAAATACTACCAGGCTAATGAAGCCCTGGGCAATAAGCATTTTTCCTGCACTCTAAAGCTCTGGTGACTTTTTTTTAACGGGCCAGGTAACTCGCAGTTCATTTGCCTATTAAAATGAGTACTGGGGGGCAGATCCAACAGTTACATTGAGGAACATCTTTCCTATTATCCATGAATCCACACTGTCCACTTCTATTGCACATTCCTATAGTGTTTACACTGGTACAACTACACAATGGGTAATTGTCAATGCAGTCATTTTCTGAGCAATTCACAGTCGAACATCTGTCCTTAACCACATGACATCTCCTTCAATTTCAGCCCTGACAAGGTCCCCTTCCATGACTGACACCCCAGCTTGGTCTTCATGTGTTCATGGAGCTGATCCCTGACTGATACCTGCCTTTACAGACATGACTATGGAGAGAAATCCTTCTGCAATTGTAACTGTCTAGGGAAGGTGTCTCGTGTCTCCAATATTCTATCCCACAAAACACCACTTAACTGTACAAAATTAACCGTGAAATAAGTTTGTCATGTAAGACTGAAATAGACAAAAATGTTTCACTACTAAAGAATTGGCCCTGTGGAGATTTGTAATATTTTTATGCTCTAGAACAAAAGATTGGAGTGAGTATGAAACCTTTAGTCCAATGGGTGATGCCCCTGAGAAAAAAGTGTTGAAAGGTGAATGTTGTTAACAAAATGAGGAAAGACAAACCCTTGAAATTAATGTAATTTCTAAATGTACAAACTAAATGATGATTTTAAGTGGTTTAATACAATTTTTTCCATTTAAAATATGAGTAAAAATGCTTACAGTAGATGTTTGATTGAGTAGTGCTGCTGCCTTGAGTCCTAAGTTTAAATCACAGTTCATCCACAGCTACGTGGAGTCTGCAATTTTCCCTGTGCCAGTGTTTTATTCAGATACCCCATTTTTTACACATTCTTGTAATCAAAGTTCATTTGTGTATTTGAATAGACCTTAAATGAATGAATGTTAGCTCTGCATGCAGCACTGGTTCCTACTTTACACCTAATACTTCAAGGCCAGGCTCTGGCCCCAGTGTTCCTGAAATGGATTGAGCAGGTTTCATAATGGATAGATTGATGGATAATAAAATATAATAGCAAGTGAAAGGCTATTATTCTAAACACCACTTAAGGTTGAGAACCCCTCAGGCTCCATATACATAATGATCAGTGATATTTATTACTAATCTCCCACAGTCATTGCTTTGATTTAGTTATTATTTACAGTATTGTCTGCACTTAGTTTTGAAATATGCCACAAGCTATAAAGGAACACTTTGCATCCATCCTGATATTATTAGCTTACTTGAGCTAATATGATATGAATGCATCAATACAATTATAAAGCAATAAAATAAGCAGTTGTCGGCATTAAGTTAATTCCTCCAGGAACCACGGAATAGGACAATAAAGCTGGCGGCTCAATAATAATGCAGACAGCAAGCTCTAGAAGGGCTGATGTTGCTATAATGGAGCTGCAGCTAGAAAAATGTGTGTCTCTCATCTGCAAAAAGCAACAGGGAGGCAAATGGCCATCAGAAGTAGAGCTCAGATCCCTTAGATCTCGGACAGGATTCAATTCTGTTTTTTAAGTCTGTTTTCTTTCTCAAGAATTTAATTTAGGAAACTAGTATTAGGGTGTTGTACCGTGTTAGTCATTATGGATGTAGTGAGCCTTCTATTGGCTAACTAAAAAGATTACAATATGCACACTTTTGAGGCAACTCAGGCCCCTTCTTCAGGCAAGATGTAATGTCTATTAACGTCTATTTAAGACACTTCTTTATTTATACTGTATCTATGGATTTGTTATATCTGTTAACATAACAACACAGCATTCTTAAACTATCCTAATTCAAGTTGCCTTGTCTGAAAGTTAGGAAATAATCCTGGACAGGGTGCTTGTCTGTCGCAGAGTATTGTTGTCTGTTATCAGTTATAAATTTACTGTGAATAATTAATCACTAAATAAAAGGCAATTGGATGAAGCAGACTGCCAATGCCATTTGCACCACAGTCTCATACCCAGTTGCACTGCTCTTCACAAGCCCAGGTTGTTCAGTCCACTATGACTGCTATCCCTTCTAACTTTTTAATGCCGTAATGTTAAAAAACAGATAAAGGTCATACTGCTATAGCATTTGATAAACGTGACAGAAGGAAAAAAAAAGATACTGCATTCTACTTTAAAATGGTTTATGGCTTTACTATCAGGGACAGAATTCTCCTTTCAACTTTTGATAGAAAAGTGTGGATAAATTTATGGTCTGCCCGTGCCTCCTGGGAAATGCTTGCCTACAACCTTGTCATATTATTAAAATATACTTGGTAAGTTTAAGAAGCTTTAATCTTTCAGATTTAGAGATTCATCTCCACCTCTGTTCAGATGTTCTACTTTCTCTATTACTCATTTTTGGTATTATCATTTATCTTAGTTTGATCATTACTACATGCCTGTTTAATGCCAGGGGTTGCTGGTGGTGCTAAATCTTGTCAAAGTGAAGTGTGGATCCCTAAACAAAGGCTGAGGGTCCCACATGAAACCAGCTAGGTTTTGGAAGTTGAAAACAAGTACAAAGGTAAGGAGAACAATTGATTTATCAATTATTTTTCTTCACAAGTTCAGTTTTCTAATGTATTTAGACCCAATGATACTGTAGGTGTTGACATATATTGTGTGGTTGAGTTAGGATATTACACAAAGTTAAAGTTGAAGGCTATAACATTATTGTTTTTTTATAACAAAGGTAATTAATTAAACATTTATGTCACCAGATTATATTTTTACATACAGTGGATTCAGAAAGTATTCAGAACATTTCTCTTTTTCACTTTTTGTTATGTTGCAGCCATGTGCTAAAATCATTTTAATTAATCCATCAAACAACATTTAATACACCAACATGACAAAGTGAAGGCAGGATTTTAGAATTTTTTGCAAATTGTTAAAAATAAAAAATCCTAAATATCACATTGACACAAGAATTCAGACTCTTTGCTATGACACTCTTTTGGCTAGGTGCATCCCAGTCTATTGATCTTCATTGAAATGATTCCACACTTTGTTTCAAGTCCACCTGTGGTCAGTTCAATTGATTGGACATGATTAGGAAAGGCACAAAGAAGGTCCCACAGTTTTAAAAAACCAAGCCATGAGGTTGAAGGAATTGCCTGAATAGCTTAGAGACAGGATTGTGTGGAGGCACAGTACTGGGGGGAGGCTACAAAAAACAATTCCTGTCTCATTGAAGGTCCCCAAAAGCAGACTAGCCTCCATTATTCTTTAATAGGATAAATTTGAAACAACCTTCTTAGAATTGTCTGCCTGGCCAAACTGAGCAATCATGGGAGAAGGGCCATGGCAAGAGAGGTGTCCAACAGCCCAGTGGTCACTCTGGTTAAGCTCAAGAAAACCTGTGTGGAGATGAGAGAAACTTCCAGAAGGAGAACCATGCCTGTGACACTTTACTGACTATTACAGACAGACAGAAGTAAACAGAGCCATGGTACGAGAGATGTCCAAGAACCCAGTGGTCACTTCAGCTAAGCTCCAGAGAACCTATTTGGAGATGAGAGAAATTTATAGAAGGACTGATTTGGGCTTTATGACAAGTAGACAGAAGCCTGTCCTCAGTAAAAGTTACAGGGATGCCCACTTGGAATCTGCAAAAAAGGAACCTAAAGGACTCTCAGACCTTTTGAAACAAAACTGTCTGGTTGGATGAAGCCAAGATACAGGGTAAGTGTCATGTCTGAAAGAAATCAAGAAGAGCTTGTCACCTGTGCAATACCAACAGTGAAGCATGGTGGTGGCAGCATCATTCTGTGGGATTATTTTTCAGTAGCAGGGACCAGAAGACTAGACAGAGTTGAGGGTAAGTTGAACGGAGCAAAGTACAGAGATATCCTTAATCAAAACCTTTTCCAGAGCTCTCTGAACCCCAAACTGGTCGGAAGGTTCATGTTTCAACAGAACAATGATCCTAAGCACAAAACAAAGACAACCCAGGAGTGGCATAGGGACATCTCTGGGAATGTTCACAAGTGGCCCAGACAGATTTCAACCCTTTTGAATATCTCTGGAGAGCCCTGAAAATAGCCTGACAGAGCTTCAAAGAGAAATAGCATGAATTCTCAAATCTAGATGATGTGAGGCTTGTGGTGTCATACCCGAGAAGACTCCAGGCCATCATCGCTGACAAAGGAGCTTCAACGAAGCACTGAGTGAAGTGTCTGAATACTCATGTTAATGTGATATTTCAGTTTTTTATTTTAATAAATTTGCAAATATTTCTAAAATCTTGTTTTCAGTTTGTCATTCTAGGAGCACTGAGTGTTGCTTGATGAGGCAAAAATGAATTTAAACTATTTTAGCAAAAGGCATCAAATGTGAAAAAAGTGGTCTGAATACTTTCTGAATCCACTGTACATTTTCTTTGCTTCTGCATTCTTCATCCTTTTATAGAATTTAAATAATATCCGAAATCCACCTTAAAGATGCTGAAAGAGGGAGTATTCATGAATCATTTTGATTTATGAATATGAATTTTACCTAAAAAAATTAAACATTTTAAATAAGTATTTTTTAATGTTGTCTCTTACTTAACATGTTAAAAAGTAAAAAATCTTCAAATTCCTTCAAAACATAACTTTGCAAATCATTGCAAAATAATTCTCAAAACATACAATATACTGCAGCTTCTTCTTCAGCTGCATGATAAGACCACAGTATTAATTTAATAGGATTAAACTGATGAATAATTATAAGTAAAATCTTTTTACCCTTAATTGTCTTACCATGCCTGGTAGGAATTGTCCAAATGAATTTTCATTTTATATGCTCAAGCATTACTTTCCAAAAAGAAACAGAAGGACGGATGAAATGGGGCTTACAAATGTTCCTTATACAAGTACAGTATTATTACTTATATCTTATTCTTAATTCACACCTCATCCCAAACATTAATATTTTCAGCTCTCCAGATTCACTCTGGGACACCTCACTCCAAGTGCCATGTTGGATATTTCAAGTGCATTTTGTGAGTGGCAGCAAAGTCAGGGTGCCATATTGTTTAGTCGGCATTAGTGAGGACAGTCTCAGTTTGAGGCTTAAACTTTTGTGATGGCTTCTGGAGCTATTGCTGGTTGTGTTATCCCCAAGTTTTACTGTATTTGTGTTTGATTACTGAATTTAAAGCATGTAAAACTTTATTGAATTTTTTTTAACAGTTGCCAGGTTTTCACATAAAGCACAGTAATCCAAGTGCAAATTATTATTGTGTAAATTAGTTATTAAATTGTTTTTGATGTCCTCTAAATACAAAAATGCATCAGAATTTTGATGAATAACACACTTTTAGTCAACATGTCAGCAGGTATGTTCTGGCTGGCAGCAGACATTTGTGGAGGAGACGCTCTGTTATCTTCTCAGGCACAGGAACCCCTCGACTTTGGATCCTTCCCTGATCTAGAAGGGAATTTTTGGAATCTTCTGGGGTCTGGGATCTTGTTGGATATTCAGTGCTTAAATATTCTTCAGGACACTAGACGACATATTGTCAGACACACACAGCACAACCCAAAGACTCTGGACTGCTATACAGCTTTCTACCTTGAAAAGTGGGCCTGGCAGTGTGTACTTTGGTTACACTACAGAACTGGATGAGGTGTGGAGTGGCGTGTCTGCATTAAAGGCAGGTGCGGCACAGTCACCCATCTCCAAGCAGGTGACACTGATGTGCTACAAATAAACAAGAAGTAAGCTTACTTCAGTGAATTAACATATGGCTAAATTGTTTAAAGGAAATTAAATTTAGTCATGATAACCAGTGTTTTCCAAATTTTCCAAGATGTGATTTTATGTAGAAAAATATTGTGAATTTTCTTTGGATTTGGCCACTAGCCTCTTTCCTGATTGCTTTGCCAGGCTTTTGGTTGCTGTAGTGTTCTCAGCATATTTTTGTAACTGAAGGTTTCAGATCCACCTTGACCCTTGAAGGCTAGTGCCCTTTAAGTGACTCACTGGTAGATGCAAGGTAAAGCATATGTGAACTTGCCAATCTCACTATTTGGGGGTTATCATGAATTACATTGATTAAATATATAATAGAATTTAGCACCTTGCCCATTAAACAAAAAATGCAAATTCATGAATATTTATTTTCATTTCTGCTTTTGGTGTCAAGTATTTGATGCTTTATCTTTAATATTGTCATTTGGTGGTTGTATTGTATGACAATATGTTGATAATTGTTTATTTTTCTTTGCCATCACTGGTGTTGGTAGCCTAATACATTGTTAAACACAGTGTCTTTCACTTTGATCCCTCATGCAAGGTTTGCTGGAGGCCTTCTTCTTCCATGGCTACCCTCCAAAGTGTCTGCTACTGTGGAAATAACCACTGAGGAAGACAGAAATAGTTCAATCAATCAGCCTTTATTCAGGCACCAGTGAGTACATGGATTCATGTGTTGCAAGGCAAAAAAGCGAAGTTCTGCTTTTCAGTCAGCTTTTTTATATTTTCTCCCTCCCCCTTCCCTCTTACTTATAAAAAAGCAGAATATCGTTTACCTAAGCATTTCATCTTACGTTCCGCAAATGGTTAACTGTTTCTGTTTTGTCTACGTTGCAGATGGGGCCCTAAAGAAGGAAAGATCATCTTTTCTGTGTCGAACAGACGCATTCCTAAAGAGCAAGTTGTCCTAGGTCAGCTTACTGCACCCTGTCTTATGACAGACGCCTGTATGAATAACCTGCCATTATAGCAAAACAGCTTTGTCAGCTTTTAACCACTTAGTAGCTTGCAAGCAGTTAATGTTTCTTTCATACTACTCTGATCCTCACAGCTTTTTCCATGTGGTTCCTGCTTCATCTACTATCTGCATATTCACACCATGGGCTCTGACTCACATCTCTCACTTCTCATCAGAGGCAACACCATCTGCACTCACTCAGTTTCCCAACTCAGTGAGCCAATCTAAGCCAGGATTTTCCTGCAATTCACCAATGGCAGTGTACCCAGACTAATACATTTAAGAGGAGCGGGTTTCATGTTTAAGAGCTGGGTCATCTCTCTCGCACACATGCCTTACAGTTTCTCAGGATGCTTCTGTATCTTCTGACACTGTCTCTTTCCCAGATCCATGTGGCCTTGTCAGAATTTCTATTCCAAAAACATTCCTATGTCTGTGCCAAAACAGTTGACTTGTGGTGGTTTTAACTAACAAGGATAATTACCCAAGAAGACTGGTCAAAAGTAGCAGATGGAAAATAGTAAGTTAATCCAAAAAGGTTAAAATACTAAGCATGTCCACAAATCAAAAAATGAGATTGCACAATTGGAACAAAAAGAGAAGACTGAATATATAAATTGAATATACAAGGAAAAAGAAAAGCACAAAACTAGAATGATGGCATCAGTATTGTGGGTAAAAGGGAGCTTGGGAAGGTGGCTGTTACAAATATATCAATACACAATGCCTAAGTGACACCCTCATCTGTGTTGCCCCTTTTATTATATCCATCTTTTATCTTCCCATCATATCACAGCAATTAGCTGGAGCTGGGGGCTAGGCACTGAAACAAAGAAAGAGGTAGAGCTGATCCTGAAAAAGGTGAACAAGCTTCAACTTGCTCCTACCAGAGGAAGACTGAGGTCATGGAAGGCTGGTGGCAGGCCACTGGGAAGAATCACAGAGGGCTGAATAGGGCAGTTCAGACACAAAAAGATGGAATGTTGTTTTGACAAGCTGGTCCTGGAACATACAGCTTGGCCTCAAGTTAACTGTAGAGTGTGATTAAAGGGTCACCATTTGCAGTGAAAGCTAAGTTTAGAGTCAGGAGGGAGGGAAGATGAAGCTTCACTGATCGGGTGGAAGCAGAAAATGCATATTGGGTGAAGACATGGCAGGGGTTTGTGCCTTGCTTGTGTGCCTTTTGTTACAACACCGTTATTGTACTATTTGTGGACTCCATTAGCATTATCTGATGTGTGCTGGGTATTCTCCTATTTGAGTAGCTTCGATCTGTCTCATCCTTGGATGTTCTCCTTTACATTACCTGACATGTTCCTCTTTGTCACTGACTGGTGGATACCTTTATTTCAATTTTTTTTGAAAAATGTCCATTCATCCATTCATGCATCCATTTGTTTTGAATCCAGTTAATGGGGTCATGAGGAACCAACGCTGATCTAGGTAGCGGCCCTGGACAGAACTCTAGCTCATGGCAGTGTGCACTCACTTGAAACTGGGCAAATTTACAGTCATCAATTAACCTAAAAAGGATGTGGCAGAAAAAAAGATTCTTCGACCCTTAATCCAGGGTTTGTGAAGTGTTAAATCCAATTCCACCAGCACTGGATGAAGGAGGTAACCAACTTGGCTTGGAGGACCTGTAGAGCCCACTCACACAATCATCAGCCTAAACTGGTTGTCTTTAAGTAATGTGAGGAAGACAAGAGCAGTTACTGAACTGGATTTAAACCCAGTCTTCTGAGGATGTGAAACATCAGGGCCAATCACTGTGCCACCAGACTGTTTCCTAGACAACTTATATCTCTTTGCTTAAAAAGCTGCTGTGTGTTTTATTCTGGAAATGACCTCTTTATCTCAGTCTTTATCCCTCCCTTTCTTATTCATAAAGCTTACCTGAGTGTCTCTTTAAAGTTCCTCTCTCTGTTACTCTGAGAAGCTCTGTGTTAAAATGAAAAGCTCTTCTCTCTCAGTTTAAGATCCTCCTCTCGTTTCAGATAAAGCAGTGCCTCTTTATTTCCTTTTGTGAAGCCTTTCTTTATCTTACTCTTTTTTTGTGAGTGGAAATCTCACTCTCTATTGCATCCCTTTGTTTCCCACCGAGAAGCACCTGTAGATGAAACTCTTTTAGTTTCAGAAGCATGTCTTTCTTTTAAAGCATGTAACTCACAATAAGAAGCATCACAGTGGGAAGACCAAATAAAAATAGGCTGTGACCAGAAGGGGGCGCTTGTCGGTCGATACCAACCCCAATCCAGAATAATGGCAGTCAAAGGAAAAATCAATAAAAATTTAACAATAAAATAAAAGATGAATAAACAGGGAAGGAATGAAGTATCAAAATAATAGACAACATAATAAATGTGTAAATACCCCTTGGGACTAAATGACAGTTCCCTGACTATAGGCAGAGTTTAAATTGCATTCACCCAACCCAATGCTTTTTCTCACCTTCTCCACGTCTTGGCTCTCACTTCACTTCCTCCCAAAAGACAAGCTCTTGACTATGTCAACACCACCTTTAATGACCTAAAAGGCAGAAGAGACCTTAAAGCCTTTGCCAAGACCTCTTTCTGCAGGAAGTCCTGGAAATGCCTTCCAGGGTCAGTCAGGGCCAGCCTAACGAAATCTTGGGCTGAACTCCTACAACTCTTCCTACAATCCTGGATCACTGGTCTTCTTTTATAGGGCCAGACAGACTACATGTCCCCGATCATGAGCACTGGGGTGCCAATAATATAATGGGATATATATATACAGGACTGTGCAAAAGTTTAGGCAGGTGTGAAAAAATGCTGTAAACAAAGAATGCTTTCAGAAATATAAATAATGATTGTTTATTGTTATCAATTTACAAAATGCAAAGTGAGCGAACAAAAGAAAAATCTAAATCAAACCAATATTTGGTGTTACTACCTTTTGCCTTCAAACCAGCATCAATTCTTATAGGTACACTTGCACAAAGTCAGGGATTTTGTAGGATTCTAGTCAGGTGTATGATCAACCAATTCTACCAAACAGGTGCTAATGATTGTCAATCAATGTCACACGTAGGTTGAAACACAGTCATTAACTGAAACAGAAACAGCTGTGTAGGAGGCTTAAAACTGGGTGAGGAACAGCCAAACTCTGCTACCAAGGTGAGGTTGTGGAAGACAGTTTCATGTCATGGCAATATTGAGCACAGCAACAAGACACAAGGTATTTGTCATCAAGGTCTCTCCCAGACAAAGATTTCAAAGCAGACTGGGGTTTCAAGATGTGCTGTTCAAGCTCTTTTGAAGAAGCACAAAGAAATGGGCAATGCTGACGATCGTAGACGCAGTGGTCGGCCAAGGAAACTTAGTGCAGCAGATGAAAGACACATCAAGCTTATTACCCTTTGAAGTCGGAAGATGTCCAGCAGTGCCATCAGCTCAGAACTGGCAGAAACCAGTGGGACCCAGGTACACCCATCTACTGTCCGGAGAAGTCTGGCCAGAAGTGGTCTTCATGGAAGAGTTGCAGCCAAAAAGCCATACCTCCGAAGTGGAAACAAGGCCAAATGACTCAAGTATGCATGAAAACATAGGAACTGGGGTGCAGAAAAATGGCAGCAGGTGCTCTGGATTGATGAGTCAAAATTTGAAATATTTGGCTGTAGCAGAAGGCAGTTTGTTCATCGAAGGGCTGGAGAGCGGTACAATAATGAGTGTCTGCAGGCAACAGTGAAGCATGGTGGAGGTTCCTTGAATGTTTGGGGCTGCATTTCTGCAAAGGAGTTGGAGATTTGGTCAGGATTAATGGTGTTCTCAATTCTGAGAAATACAGGCAGATACTTATCCATCATGCAATACCATCAGGGAGGTGTATGATTGGCCCCAAATTTATTCTGCAGCAGGACAACGACCCCAAACATACAGCCAAAGTCATTAAGAACTATCTTCAGCGTAAAGAAGAACAAGAAGTCCTGGAAGTGATGGTATGGCCCCCACAGAGCCCTGATCTCAACATCATCGAGTGTGTCTGGGATTACATGAAGAGACAGAAGGATGTGAGGAAGCCTACATCCACAGAAGATCTGTGGTTAGTTCTCCAAGATGTTTGGAACAATCTACCAGCCAAGTTCCTTCAAAAACTGTGTGCAAGTGTACCTAGAAAAATTGATGCTCTTTTGAAGGCAAAGGGTGGTCACACCAAATATTGATTTGATTTAGATTTCTCTTTTGTTCATTCACTGCATTTTGTTGATTAATGAAAATAAATGATTAACACTTCCATTTTCGAAAGCATTCTTTGTTTACAGCATTTTTTCACTCCTGCCTAAAACTTTTGCACAGTACTGTATATGTTACATAGTTTACTGTCAAATAATGCAAAGAGTACGGGACACGTGTTTCGCCCTTATTTGGGCTCATCAGGCGTACACACTCCACTGCATCCCCTCGCGGGGATCGAACCTCGGACGTCAGCGGCAAAGCCCCTTTATGTTGCGCCATGGCATGTGGTTCATTTATTTGACAGCCTGGAGATCGAAGTAATTACATTCATAGCATTCATAGTGTGAATCTCGATCTGATTGTATGGGTGGTTACCTACCAGGTAACGCTTGTGGTTGGTCTGCAAGTCGGCAAACATCTGCCACGCCCTCTCAGTTGTGAGAAGCAGATCATAGAATGTTACATAGTTTACTGTCAAATAATGCAAAGAGTACGTGACACGTGTTTCGCCCTTATTTGGACTCATCAGGCGTACACACTCCACTGCATCCCCTCGCTAAGCGGAGGTAAGGAACGCGCTGCTGCGTGAGTGAGAAGGGTTCCTCCCACCTCCCCTCGGCCCACTGCGTGTTTCTCTGATTTGTGGAAATAAATCAGTACCACAAGTGAACTATGATACAATTATAGAGTCGCAAAATCAACCATAATGTTCAGGCAAATTATAGAAAAACACCTGTTAAATCCGTTAATTATTACTCCATTAAATGAAGTTATTTCTGATCACTACTTAATTACATTTGATTTGGTCCTGCCCTTGCGAACACACTCCCAGAGTAAAACAAAGACAGTGCGGCATCTAGATTGTAATTCTGCTTCAAAATTTATAGATACTTTGAGTAAGTCGAGTGTAATTGTGGAAAACCATTTAGATCAGTTAACATCAAATGTAAACACAGAAAACAATTTAGATCAGCTAACATCACATTATAATGTGACCTTGAGAGATGCTCTGGACACAGTGGCTCCCCTTAAAACAAAAGTGATCAAAGCACATAGAAACTCTCCCTGGTTTAATGAAAACACTCGAGCTCTTAAATTAGAGTGTCGAAAACTGGAACGCAGATGGAGAACAACAAAGCTACAGGTCTTTCAAATTGCATGGACAGAGAGTGTTAATAAATATAAAAAAGCCCTCTTTAAAGCTCGGTCAGAATATTATTCTACATTAATAGATAGCAATAATAAAAATCCTCGGGCACTGTTTAGAACAGTGGCTAAATTAACAAATGGAAATTCAGATCAACAGTGCAAAATACCAACAGACATTAGCAGTACAGACTTTATTAACTTCTTCAATGAGAAAATTAAAAATATAAGATCCCAGATCTCTGCATCACAGTACAAACCAAATACTAGCTTAGCAGACCCTGTCTCACATTGCACTCAGCACTTTAGTAATTTTAATCCTGTAACTGAGCAGGAAGTCTTAAGTTTAATTTCTAAAATGAAGCCCACTACTTGTTCCCTAGATCCAGTGCCAACAAAACTAGTAAAAAGTGCAATGGATGTTCTTGCAGCGCCTATCCTAAACATTATCAATAGTTCATTATTGCATGGCACAGTACCAGATGTACTAAAAGTGTCAGTCATTAAACCATTACTTAAAAAGTCAGACCTTGAGCCACATATACTAAATAATTATAGGCCTATTTCAAATTTACTGTTTCTCTCTAAAATACTAGAGAAGGTAGTCGCCAGTCAGCTTCAGACACACCTTACGCATTACAATTTATTTGAGAAATTCCAGTCTGGTTTTCGCACTGGTCATAGTACAGAAACGGCACTAACACGGGTTGTAAATGACATTCTGATATCCTCTGATGAAGGAAACTCCACTGTAATTATGTTGTTAGACTTAAGTGCAGCGTTTGATACCATCGACCATTCTATTTTACTGCACAGGCTAGAAAATGATGTTGGGCTTACAGGCACCGTGCTCGCTTGGTTTAGTTCTTACTTATCAAATCGATTCCAATATGTACAGAAATGTGCTGACAGTACTCCATCATTATACACAGAAGTTCAATATGGTGTCCCGCAGGGCTCAGTACTGGGACCTTTACTGTTTTCACTTTACATGCTTCCACTGGGATCTCTCATTAGGAAACATAATGTTAATTTTCACTCGTATGCAGATGACACCCAGTTATACCTTTCATTTAAATCAAATGAAGTTTCTCCAATGTTGTCTTTAATTAGTTGTGTTAGTGAATTAAAGGAGTGGATGAATAAGAACTACTTGTCTTTAAATACAGATAAAACAGAGATGTTAATTGTTGGAGGGAATGATGCTGATCACAATAATATTTTGTCATCATTTAACTCAATGGGAATCCCAGTCAATTTTACTGAATCAGCCCGCAATCTAGGAGTTATCTTTGACTCTAGCATGTCATTTAAAGCGCATATTACAAAGTTGTCCAAAACATGTTTCTTCCATCTTAAAAATGTTAGGAAATTAAGGCGCTTTTTAAATAAACAGGATTCTGAGAAACTAATTCATGCATTTATCTCTAGTAGGATTGACTACTGCAATGCGGTGTTCACTGGATGTTCAAACTGTTCTTTATACAGCCTCCAGTTAATCCAAAATGCGGCTGCGAGAATTATTACAAGAACAAGAAAATACGAACACATAACTCCAGTTCTTAAATCCTTACACTGGCTCCCGGTTAAGTTTAGGGCAGATTTCAAAATCCTTCTTTTAACATATAAATCATTAAATGGTCGAGGTCCGGCTTACTTGTCTGAACTTATCATGACTTACAAACCAGAGCGCACATTAAGATCTCAAGATGCCGGTCTGCTTATGATTCCAAGGATTAATAAAATAACAGTGGGGGGTCGAGCTTTTAGTTACAGGGCCCCTAAACTGTGGAATGGTCTGCCTGCTACTATAAGAGATGCCCCTTCGGTCTCAGCTTTTAAATCCCGGCTGAAGACTCACTACTTCAGTTTAGCATATCCTGACTAGAGCTGCTGATTAACTGTACAGACTGCATCTCTGTGGTTAGTCATTAGCACTTAAACATAAGTAACATGACAGTTATAATTGTATACTAACCCTCACTTATTCTGTTTTTCTTCTCGGTACTCAAATGTGGCACTTGGTGCCATGGCCCACCTGCCAAGTTGTTTTGCCTGCCTAAGGAAAAGTCATCCCAGATGGAGGATCGCAGGAATCGTGGGAGAGAGGGGTCCTTTCATCAGATTGACTGGCCCAGCACTGTTTCAGCTGTGGAATGGCCAAATGGGGGAGGCAGCTTGAAGGATGAGGTCTCCAGGACTCTATACAAATACAAATCTTATTATGGGATATATCATCTACTGTTAAATTCTACTCTGTACTTCTAAAATTTATATTTTTTTTTATTTCTTACTATATTGAGAAATTGTTCTGTGTACTGTACTGTACTGTATTGTATTGACCCCCTTCTTTTGACACCCACTGCACGCCCAGCCTACCTGGAAAAGGGTCTCTCTTTGAACTGCCTTTCCCAAGGTTTCTTCCATTTTTCCCTACTAGGTTTTTTTGGGAGTTTTTCCTTGTCTTCTTAGAGAGTCAAGGCTGAGGGGCTGTCAAGAGGCAGGGCCTGTTAAAGCCCACTGCGGCACTTCCTGTGTGATTTTGGGCTATACAAAAAAAATAAACTGTAACTGTTAAGTACCTTAAATCCGTTAAGTAGTTCTCTCGTGAAAAGCGAACAGACATACAGAAAGACAGACAGACAGATGCTAGATTTTATATATATATATATATATATATATATATATATATATATATATATATATATATATATATATATACTGTACATATATATTGTAAAATGAATAGACTCGACACACTTAAAAAGGTTTTTGGGCAGCCACCCGTATATTATTCCTGGGTGCAAAAGAGTCTTTTTAAATACAGAGATGTTCTCTATACTGAGTCCAAAATAGAACTGTCGATGGTTTGTCAATATGGCTGTTTTAAGGGAAAGGACAGGAAGTGATGTAAGGGAACTGGAAGTGATGTTCTTCATTAGTCAGAGTAGGTGCCGGAAGTGATCATCTTCTAGGCGCTGGAACCAGAAGTGATATTTTTCTGGGTGCCAGAACTGGAAGTGATGTCTTCTGTTCTAAATCAGACAGGTTTTCCTGGTCTGCAGAGATAACATGAGAAGGTTTAGTGCACCCCGCTACCCCCTGGCCTGGCGTGGAATTACCTTTGCTTGGTCCATACAACATCTTCCTAGTCGCAAATGTGTGACAATATATATCCATCCATCCATCCATTTACCAACCCGCTGAATCCGAACACAGGGTCACGGGGGTCTGCTGGAGCCAATCCCAGCCAACACAGGGCACAAGGCAGGGAACCAATCCTGGGCAGGGTGCCAACCCACCGCAGGACACACACAAACACACCCAAACACCAAGCACACACTAGGGCCAATTTAGAATCGCCAATCCACCTAACCAGCATGTCTTTGGACTGTGGGAGGAAACCGGAGCGCCCGGAGGAAACCCACGCAGACACGGGGAGAACATGCAAACTCCACGCAGGGAGGACCCAGGAAGCAAACCCAGGTCCCCAGATCTCCCAACTGCGAGGCAGCAGCGCTACCCACTGCGCCACCGTGCCGCCCGACAATATATATATATATATATATATATTGTCACACACGTGCACATGGGAGACTTCTGGTCCCTCAAAACCTGCCTCCCTGTGACATTATTTCCATTTGCAGTCCTGCTTCTTCCTGTCTATATCAGCCATCTTTGCTCATTGTACCTCAGTTCTGTTTTGGACATAATTTTGCTTTTTTGCCTTTTTCCAATGTCATCTTTTCAAGTATACGGGGTGGCTACCACAAACCTTCTTCTGTCTCCCTCTGTTTATTTTACCGCTACTTCGCATCTCTACTGCTCGCGTACATGGATTTCACTTTCACCAAACCACAAAACTTCTTTGTCCGTGTTTTGCAGATAAGTTTCGTGTAAAGTGCGAAACTTTTGGACGTATGGATTTGTTTCCATTATTGGCTGTAGAATTTCTAATACATCCGATTGTTTCACTCTTTCGATTCTATGTTGCATCGCTTCTCCGTGATCATAAATATAAACCTGATCGAATTGTGATTTCTTCTAAATTAAATTTGTAGTAGCTTTAGTTGTTGCAGGACCACAGTTTCTCATTGCATATGGTCCTGATTCTTGTAAAACATTGAATGTTGCGAACGCGAACAGATTATTGTAGATTCGGATATTTTGAATGTAGTGTTTCTGAATTTCACTTTCACCAAACAACAAATCTTTTAATTCTCATGGATACGCCTCTTCATTGGGAAGAAACACTACTTTTCCCTGATGGCAATACGAATTAGATGATCTACAAGTCTCCGACTTAAACTTTAAAGATGAACAATATCTACATATTTCTGTCATATTACCTATGTCCGTATATTTGATCTCTTTTTGCTGTTCTGTTATTTCACTGAGTAATAATTTCCATTTGTTAGCGCTAATGCGATCTTTACTATCATTTTTTTGAGACTTTCAAATTTTAGTACTTTCATAATCTCTAACCTACTCTGTATGTGTATCGCACCAACGTTTTTGAACCTCTTTACGATGTTCTACTTTGTCTTCTACTCTTTGTCTTTTATTTCCAACCCTGCTTGGACCTGCTAGGTTTTCAATTCCACTTGTTCCGGGCTGATTATTACTTCCCTTATTTTCCGAATTTGCACTTAGATTATTATTGTTCTTTTTTGAATTCTTTTCTCTCCAAAGCTCTTGGGCCTCTTTTTGATGCACTGCCCTTTTTTCTTCACTAAGTTTTTGACGTGGAAACAAATAGATTGCATGTCTAAAAATACTGTCCAGAAAAGCTTCTTTAAAGGATGAAACTGAGTACTTTCATAAATGAATTTAAATGTGTAAAATGTAAAAATGTAAAGGAGCTGAGTGCACATGAACTGTGTCTGACAATACACATGAATGAGAAATGATGGTACCATGTGCGTGGTTGTAAATGTTTGAGAGGAGGGCAGGACTTTTCAAAATCTCTTGTCTCGTGGGACTTGAAATTATCTCTCGTGGAACTTTAAATTATCTCCGAGAATGTCTCATTTCAGGATTTCCTTTTATAATAGAAAGATATAATATGTGCAGTATAGTATACAGTGTATGCCTTATCTATATGAAACATCCAGGCAAGTGTCCACCATTAGTGTAGTCTTTACTTGGGATCTCCATATCTCGGCTCCTGCCCTGAATTAAATGCAAGTACTCACATTTGCATTTGCATGCCCTTACTGGGCATTTTTCCACAATTCATTCCATTATTTTTACTGAAGATCTAAACCATCTGTTGTGATTTTATTATTGTACATTCTTCTAAAGTCTAAGCTACATTCCACCCACCGAAGCTTTTTTTCTGTTCACAAAGCACTAACAACCTCTGGCACACACCATCCTGTGGCACCGTAATTAGATATATCAAAGCATCCTCCTTGGTACCATGCCATTTGCTAGTCAGGCATTTGCCTTGCATCACCTTTGCAGTCATGAAACACGTTTTAAAGAGGATTTAGGGGGTACTGGGCATCTGGAGGGCTATTAAGCCAAGAAAATGAGACCTGGTCAGTAAAATGCTTTGTGATTATCCAGCCCTTCCAGACAGCAGAAGGCCATTAAAGTCTTTTTTATATTAAGCATGCACAGCAAGAGAAAAGAGAAAATAAGATTGTTTTTAAGTGATAATTTTTCCAGCAATCCTCTCTAAAACGGGAATTCTAAAGGAGATGGACAATAGTTGACATTTAGCATAGAAGGTCTGACATTAATCTTTTCATATCTGTGGAAAAGCAATGCTTTAATAAAGCTGGGCATCTTCAATGTTCATTTAAATGATAATTTGTGAGGTCCATTTCAAATCTATTGATTATTGAGCTCATATTATAATGCACCTTTGTTAGTCTCTGTGTAACAACTGATCCTTTTTTCCATTTGCAGCATAAGCAATACTGCCTGGACCCTTCAGACACCACCGGGTTGCCTGGGAATCTTTCAGCTTCCACTTAAGGGGCTGCTGATCAGTAGCAATATTACCTTTGTGGAAAGAAAGCCTCTTCTGAATTAAAACCCTCAGCTTTGTTTCTCTAAGCAGAACTCATGCCAATTGGACCAGATTTAATTGGCATCTATAAATTAGTTCATCTGAAGAGGCTGTTAATCATTCATTACAGACCAACTGCCAATGTGCTGATTGCTCTCTTTGTGTTCAATGACCCTCTGACTTTGTACAGGGAAGAGTGTGGTCAGGCATCCGTCGTCTGAAGTGCGCACATTCATCTCCTTGGGAAACCTGCAGCTGAGCTCCTCTCCAGGTTTGATTGGCAGATTAATATTTCTCAATGAAACAATCTGTCTCAAACTAACTTTATATTCCTTTGTCTTTCTAACTCTTTTTTTGATAAGCACACTGTCATTTATGTTATAGGCTGCCACATCCCAGATGGGATGACTGGACCCCTGAGGATTTAAAGTCAATTAGAGCTGCATCCTTCACCCCGCAGGTCTATGTTCTGAGTGAAGATCCACAAGGTAGCAGTAACCCCCATTGTCTGTAGTGGGTGATGCTTTGCCATAATTTTTTTCTTCCTCTAATGTTCAGTCTGCATCTATTTTCTGTGTTTGCCTTTATCTTTTTTGAGCTTTACTACATTCTGTGGCATTACATGGCATCCTTTCCATGTCAGCAAATTTTATTAAAAACAAGAAACACCACCTTAAATCATCACTTAAATCTGAACCACTGTTTTCATTACTCATTTTCTGACACTTTTCTTTAAAACATATTCAGCTGATAGATAACAGAACATAAAACTTTTTTTAATCTTATTAATAACAGAATAAAAGAAAAACACTCAAAAATAACCCCCCCCATCCACCATCCCAGCCACCCTTCCAGCATTGAGAACTGGTAACCATTAATTAAAGGAAACAACAAAAAAATCACAAAAAGAACAGCAGTCCAACAGTCTACCAGCATGTGGAAGAAGCTGAAGCACAATGAAAAGAGCTAGGAGACTACATCATGGGGCAACCACCACTGGCTCCAGAATAATAGATCTACACTAAGCTATCTCTGAATTGTAGAACTGGATGAGTTGTTCTTTAGCGATGCAGAAGGTTCTAACAGGACTAACTTAAATATGGATGCCTTACATTGAGGTGAAGGAGATCTCAAGTGGAAGGTCATCAACTGTTTTACAGCAATGGTTGTTGGAGTGATTGCTTACTGCTGAAGTACATAGATGGATAGGGTGGAGATATTCAAGAGAAGGAGAACCTGAGGTAACAAGGGAACATGCACAGAAAGAATTTAGGAGAGAGATTTGGCCACACAGGACTAAAGAGAAGCAACTAGTGGGACACTGCAAGAACATGTGGAAGAAAGTGACCAGGACCATTTAAGGAACAGAGCTAACAAACCAAGTCTGGAGCCAAACCCATTAAATGGTGCTTGCTGAGGGGGTTAAATACAATTTGCTATATAATAAAACACTGCTGTCTGTTTAGTCTGATCCCTCCAAAACAATCTGATTCATCAGTGCAAGAGAGATTGAGAAGCTCAAGGAAGAGTAAAGGTGTAGGAGGTGTGCTGAGAGTCGTCTTCAAAAACAAGAAGTGTTTGCAAGAATACAAATGATGTTTTCATATCAGATAATGGTGGGCCATCTACCACTGGTGGTAGTCAAAAAGCAGACAGGAGGCAAGCAAGGTGTCCCAAAATGTTAAGAGTTTGAGAAGCAGGCTTTACAGGAATGTGCTCAATAGAGAGTGTGCCGGGCAAGAGAGATTCAGTCACACAAGGATATCAAAGAAATGTGCTGAAGGTGCACTTAGGACAAGAGACATCAGATATTTAAAACTTTATTTCAACAGGTAACTTGGTTAGTCTATGTATAATTTTGAATGGAGTGTGCTGGTGAGTGAAGCTTTTGAATTATCTTTCTAAATTCCTGAATACAGAATTCCAGCACTTTGTTGAAGTACTCACCAGCATACTAAGAAAAGGTGCAGGTACTCTGTGTTGAGATTGCAAGTGGTGCCAGTACTCGCCCATTTCAAGAACTGGATGTGAACCAATTTGCTAAAACACTACCCTCCCGCTGACCATCACTTAAATTCTAGTTGGTTAAGAGCACAGAAGACAGAAGCACATCATTTAGAGGGTAAAGAAAGGTAAAATAAAAAGAAACACTCTGCAAGTGACTTTCTTCTGAAGTCGTATTTGAACACATTGTAGTGACAATTAAAATGGAATAAAGCCACACCATAGGACAGTTCAGCCCATTAATGACCTAATGACCTAAACGCTTAACAAGACTGATTACTTGACTTTCCAGTTGGTAGAACAAATGAACAAATGTAAACCGGGAACAAGACATGGTCAACCTCAATGAGATCAAGACATGCACTAGCAGTTCTGTAGGGGCTACTATATAAACTTTTTCTTTCTCTAAAAGTCTCTGTCTACTATCTCAGATCCACTTGAGGCTTGTCAAAGGACGTACTCCATGGGCTGCTGACACTCAAGCATGTAGTCCTGTCCAGCCTGAAGAACTGGTGGCTGCCTTCCCACGCAGCCTGTGAAGAACTGTCTGTTAGCTTCTGCAGCATTTTCTCATAAATTACAAGTGAATTTTCATTTTGGGGCTTTCAAGAGCTAAAAAGTATTTTTAGGGGATGCTTGTAATGCTGAGTTTCAGATTTTTGGTGCCTCCAAATAGGTTGTTCCGGTATTTAGCACCATGGAAGAAAGGCAGGAATATGATTGACTTCTGTAGACTCAATGTCTAGATTTATGAGTCTTGTTGTAATGCTGAGGAGCTATCCAGGGTGGTCTATACCATTTTGCCTTGCCTCATGCCCTTCATCAGCTATGCATTTGGTTAATGTCACTGATTCAGCTCCCCACAACATTTTAGGTCTGACTTTCTCCTTTCTCAACCCTTCTGCTAAGATGTCAAAATTCACCCTTTCTTCTTCTTTTTTTTTAATCTTTATTTTATTAATTTTATTGTAATCATTCCATACAAATAGATCAATTTATAACCAAACAAATTAAAGACAAATCAACCCTACCCCTGAGAAGGAGAGCTTAGCTAAAGGAGAATTGCTTAGGGCTTTTTAATAAGACAACAATAAGCAAAGGAAAGGGAGAAATAAATATATATGTAAATAAGAGATGGAGAAGGGAATTAAATGCGGTAATAGTTATTTCTCTTATTCTAAAATAATATTGATCAGATCCTGCCAGGTTTTGAAAAAATTTTGTACAGATCCTCTAAGTGAGAATTTGATTTTTTTCCAATTTCAAATAATATAAAAATTCACCCTTTCTTCAAAGTCACTGTCCCACTGCCCAAGATCTGTGCTTCAAGGTTTGGACATATCAGCTGACTAAGGACACATAAATAACCTTAATGGTGTCATCCTCATTTTGACTTTACATTGAGGGATTCTCCTTAATAGAACATACCTAACCTCCTATCAGATCTTTAACTTAAAGTAACAATTCCCTTATTCATTTTGTGGCATGCCTACTAATTATTGATTTTCTGCCTTTTTGAGCATCTCTTCTTCTTTTTAACCTTGATTTTTAGGCTGCTATTTGTTCTGTTTTGTTATCACTGTTACAAACTGTGCTTTCCCTTTATTGTGTTTAGTTAAATACAGTCTTTTATTTTGTGTATTTTCTGATATGGTTGCATTTCTTTGAAGGATCCTGGGTGATACTAATAGGCAAATAACATCACATGGCACTTGTTATTCACTAAACAGCAGACAAGGACTTTTTTCTGTGCATCTCAACAGGCCTATAGACTTTTTATTGCAGTTATGTTTTGCTTTTATTCCTTATCTGCAATTTAACTACTTATGTAGCATAATAAAAAAAATCTTCCCTGCTGACATTATTTACTTACTAAATCTGAAATACTGTAAATACAACAGAATCCTACAAGACAAATTTCATATTTGCAATGTAAGGGTAGCACAGTTTCTATTTTAGGAGAATACATTTCTCATCCCTTCCTATGAAAATTTTCTGTCCATGCTCACATGGGTTTTCCTTGAGCACTCTGGTGTTTTCCAACATCCCAAAAATGTGTAGTTTAGCACAAATGGCATTTCTAAATTATCACCTAAACTCTCTTGTGAGCTCTGTGGCCTGTAACTTAGCTGACAGTAGTGACACCTGAGGTTATCTTTTACCATTGTATCCCATTAGTATCTGGTGCCTTACACATTCCGAGATGGACTTCAGCACAGGTGTGTTGTAAACAGATGTTATTGGAATATCTGCGTACTTACTGTTGAGTGAGCCTGGCTATTCTCCTCTGATATCCGTCATTAATAAGGTGAATATGTCTACAGAACTGCCACCTACTGGATATTTTTTTTTTATTAGACCCTTTACTGTAAACACAAGAGAAGGCAGAAGAGCAGCTGTTTCTAAGACTACCACTTCTGGCACCAACTATTCACAATCAAAGCACTTAGATCATGCATTTGGTTCATTCAAATATTTGGTCAAACAACAAATTATCATATTTGCATGTGTTATACTGTATATGTGGAGCTTCAGCCACAGGATGGTCTCTTTGTAGGAGTGGTCTATTTGTATTGGCAAGCAGGTATTCCTAATAATGCAGCCACTTTATTAATTTCACAATAATAAAAAATAAACTTTATTTTATATATTGCACCTTTCTTTAGAGATCATCACCCAAAGGCACTCTCTGAGTAGTGGGATTTAGTACACCTAGTAGTTCAAAAGTATATGTTTTTTTTCTTTTTACAACTGGAACACAAGCAGTTTAAACGACTTGCTCAGGGCTACATAGTGAATCACTGGCAGGAATTGAACTAGGAGTCTGTTGACTGCACCAACTTAAACACTTATACCATACACTGAGTTTATAATTAGAACTGCTACACCCCATGTATGTTTATGCTGAACTAAACGGACATATGTGACCTTCTGGGTATTTCAAATCTAATAGGCTCTCTGCCAGTCCTAAAACCTAATGATGCTGTCCACGGTACTCACCTGTACTTGCTGTTCCCTCTTAAGGACAACACGGTACCAGCTAGAATATCTCCAGCTCAACCTGGCATAGACAGAACTTCTGTTATCCCAGCTCATCTGTCTATTCTTCACCCTATCTCTGTTCAGCTTGGCTTATTATTGCTAACACCTGCCAAGTATAAATGCAACCTTAGGGTGGTGATCAATGACCAGCTGGCCATCACTGACTATGCTGCAACTGTCTCTCAGTCTTGCAGATTCACAACATCCACAAGATTAGTCTGTATCTGATGGAGTATGCAGCACAACTCCTGGTCCTGGCTTTGATCTTGTCACATGTGGACTACTGCACCTCTCTGCTATCAGGAGTACCAACATGTGTCACCAAGCCACTGTAGATTATTCAAAATACAGCAACATGTTTGGTATTCGACCATCCAAGGTGGGCACATGTCACTCCTCTTTCCAGATCACTACACTGGCTCCCTACCTATACGTTCAAATATTTGCCTACAGAATAGTCAATGGGTCAGAAGCTATATAAACTGCTCAAAAAAAGTAAAGGAACACTTTTTAATCAGAGTATAGCATCAAGTCAATGAAATTTCTGGGATATTGATCTGGTCAGTAAAGTAGGAGAGTAAAGTAGCATTAGTTTTAGCTGCTTTGGCGTTAATGAAATTAACAACAGGTACACTAGAGAGCAACAGTGAGATGAACCCTAAAACATGAATGGTTTAATAGGTGGAGGCCACTGACATTTTTCCCTCCTCATCTTTTTGGACTGTTTTTTCACTAGTTTTGTATTTGGCTACAGTCAGTGTCACTACTGGTAGCATGAGGTGATACCTAGACCCTACAGAGGTTGCACAGGTAGTCCATCTTCTCCAGGATGGCACATCAATACGTGCCATTGCCAGAAGGTTTGCTGTGTCTTCCAGTACAGTCTCAAGGGCATGGAGGAGATTCCAGGAGACAGGCAGTTACTCTAGGAGAGCTGGACAGGGCTGTAGAAGGTCCTTAACCCATCAGCAGGACCAGTATCTGCTCCTTTGGGCAAGAAGGAACAGGATGAGTACTGCCAGAGCTCTACAAAATGATCTCCAGCAGGCCACTAGTGTGAATGTCTCTGACCAAACAATCAGAAACAGACTTCATGAGGGTGGCCTGAGGGCCTGATGTCCTCTAGTGGCTAGACCTCTACAGGCTAGACAGCGGCACCTTGACTGCCTTTAGGTATCAGAATGAAATCTTTGGACCCATTGTCAGACCCTATACGGGTGCAGTGGGTCCTGGGTTCCTCCTGGTGCATTACAATGCCCAGCCTCATGTGGCGAGAGTCTGGAGGCAGTTCCTGGAGAATGAAGGAATTGATACTACTGACTGGCCACCACGCTTGCCTGACCTAAATCCAATAGAACACCTCTGGGACATTATGTTTTGGTCCCTCCGACGCCGCCAGGTTGCACCTCAGACTGTCCAGGAGCTCAGTGATGCCCTGGTCCAGAACTGGGAGGAGATCCCCCAGGACACCATTCGTCGTTTCATTAGGAGTGATGTTGTCAGGCATGCATACAAGCATGTGGGGGGTCATACAAACTACTGAGTATGATTTGGAGTTGCAACAATGAAATTTTGTCAAAATGGACTAGCCTGTCGCATCATTTATTCACATTGATTTTCGGGGTGCCTTTGAATTCATCCCTCTATAGGTTGATAATTTTCATTTCCATCAAATGATGTGGCATCCTTTCGTTCCTAACACATTACCCAGTCCATATCAGTATAGATATCCAGCAGGGATTTCTTTTCCATTGAGATCTGATGTGTTTTCAAAGTGTTCCTTTAATTGTGTTGTTTAAGGTTATCAAGATCAAAGACGTGTCCAAGCCTATTGCCGCACACTTTAGTGTTCCTAATCTGTCTGTCTCTGTTCTGTCGTAGGAATTTGTAGAGACTCCACTTAAAGATAAGCAGCAGAAGCTTAACATATTCTTTAAATTGGTTTGCAATTGGTCCAAGACTGAACAACAACTTAAACATTTGCCCTTACTATTTAACTTATCAGAATATTGTCTTTCTCAGTCATTCTGGTGCTCCAGTCCTGTCTTCTCTGCTTGTCTCCCCCATTACCCTTTCCCATCCTCCACTCCTATACAGGTTCCCGTCTTACTCCAAACTTGATGAATGCTCTACAACTTAAATAGTGTAATTCTGTCTTTGTTTGATTCATGACAAAAATAGGGAACAGGTGCTCATAGGGATAAGGAAAATTAATCACAATATCTGCTTGTTCTACCAAAGAAGTGCCGAATACTCAATAGCCATCTTCAAAAAAAGTTTAGCTTAGTGGCTACAGGATCAGGCATAGGTTGGAATTGGATTACAATCAACGATTTGAATTGGCCCAAAATGCTGAAAATATACCTGCTGATGTAAAAAAGAAAAGCAACATTTTCTGGAATGACAAAACTCAAATTCTTGCTTTAGTTGTCCATTTGTTTCAGCTCTCTCACCAACAAACCAGGTTGTGTAGTGAGGCACTGAAATTTGTTAAACACACAAAAGCTTGTCAGGTCCACTTCTATCCAACATGGTCCACCTGGAACAATGTCTCATCAGGTCACCATTAAAAAGGCCTTAGGTCACATCAGGACAAAGACCACACTTTCTCAGTGTTCTACACATCTTCTAATGCTTTGAATGTGACCAGTAGCAAAGGAAAGGGACATTGGCAATCTCTAAGCAGGCATGTCACCTGGCATTGTTGACATATGCCACAGTATCCTGACTGCAGGCAAAGTCTCGCCAGACTGGCAGAACAGATGAAGGTAGAACATTTGGTTGCCATCAAGTGACAATAAAAGAGTAGGACTGACACATCAGACAGGTCCATCTGAAATCTGCCAAGTGTATTGCTCCCTAAACTGCTGATAGAGACTGTGCTGATATCAGTGGACTGACAGGACAGTGAGGCATATGCTGGTGACCTTTCAGAGGTCATCTATTTGTACCTCCTAGATAGACCCTATAGAGATTCTCTCATCAGGTTCTCTTAAATTTTATAATTTTATAATTTTATAATTAGATTGCATGGCCAGCACAGATTCAACTACAGGAAGACCCAGGAGGGAGTAGACAGCCAGTTGGCCATGGTCTCCAAGACTATAACTTTGTTTTTGACTTTCCCTTTTACAATTTTAATCTCCTGCATTGTCAATTGCCCATAGTTCACCAGTTTTTTAATGGACGGATATTGCTGGTTTTGATTTATGTTCAATCAGTTTGCACCTTGTTCTCTGTGTGTTTTAACAAATATTCATTTATATGTGAAACAGTTCTGTATTTAATAATTAGTATTATCTATATTTGTATTTGTTGTGATGTGAGATTTTACATATAATTTGATGAATATTTTGTACTGTATATCTTTATTTGTAATTTAGACAAAGCAATGTAATTTAGTATTATCCCCCTTTAGGAATGGGTCTGTTTGAATTTTACGACAGGATTTGGGGGATGTGTGTTTTAAACCAGTTTGGCAAGTGTTTCTTTGCTAAAGTCATTTCTACCCCCGCAAATGGGCTAAGGTGTACTTTAACATATGGTTTGGGGGCAGGTGTTAAGATGTTCTATTTCCCCCATTGGTCTGAGGTATGGCTGTTTGGAATTGGCTTGTCTCAGAGGCCTTTAAGTACCATGATGTCCTATTGGCTCTCGGGATTGGACAGAACATCTATAAATGTATGTGTTTAACCTCAGTATCTCTCTCTTACCAACCAACATATGATGAAGAAGCATCTCTCTTGCTAACCTGAAGAGAACACAATGAACAGCACAGCTCAGCAGCCATTTTGAACAGACATGTGGCTGAAAGCTGAGCATCAATGATGCCTTAACTAGAGACATTTAAGTAACCACAAGACTGTGTGCCACCTGAACTACATATCATCATTTAATCAGGTTGTATGGTTGCCAATATTCAAATATACTTTGCATTTTGTTATTATTTATGAATATTATCAATAATACTAATACATTGTTTAAACTGTAACTTAATTTCTGCTTGTCTTTTACTACATCTAATTGCCTAAGGTTATAGATATAGAAGGGAAGGTGGGGATAAGTTATATACAATAATACCTTATAAACAGTGGTAAGTCTGTGAGATTAGGCATTCTAAGGCTACATATTAATAATACAATAGGGGAAAGTAGAGCAACATGTATTACTCTACCAAGACAAAACAGAATTTTAACAGAGGTCTGTGTTGTGAAGAGCACTACACAAAAAATAAGTTGTTGTAATTGTATATCAGGACAATACCAGGCCACGCACAGCTGCTGTGGTCACAACTGTCCTGAGGAACATCTGTATGCAAGAGGTGCCTTTGCTCACCTTCTTTTCTGATGTTAACACCCCTTCAGATACTCTCAAACAGTACATTCAAAGATATGATCAACTGCATGCCAACATTCAGCTCCTTCATCAGACTTTTCTGCAAACATAGAATTCAGAAACTCATGGGCTGTGTACATCAGAGTGACACGAATATTACATGTCACTACCACATTTACTTTTAATTTTTCCTTAAAAAAAGATTTACCCATGAGTATGGGAGACGGTTTACAGGTTTAAATAGTGTGGTTTTTCAGGCCGAACCAGGGGTTGGTGCTGTTATCTGATCCTTTCTCCTTTTGTTCCTCTGCAGTCCAGCCAAAGACCAGACTTCTCAGTGGCATCATTACCGGTCCACCCATGATGTCATTCCAGCCCCATGTGATGATGCCAGTTCCACTACCCAAAATCCACCTACCTGCCACATAAATTCCTGTTCCGGCATCCCTAACTCCTCCATTTCCACCATATTTACAGTATAATCATTACAGTATGTAAATCAGTTCTGTTTTGAAGTCGTGTTTGTGAAGACTTTTTCTTATTTTAACTACCTTTTTTTCAAGTGTATGGGGTGGCCATTCCCAAACCTTTTTCTGTCTGCTGCCTATTTTATTACACCTGTAATAATGTTATTTATTGTCATTGTCAGGAAGCTTTTGGGTAAGAATTTCAAGTACATGTGGTGCCTTGTGAAAGTCATTTATTATTTTTGTGCTGGTATTCCAAGATGCTGCAACACCATTCTGTTTTTATTTGGACATTGCCATTTTGGTACTTGGTTGCTAGACGGTTGCTAGGGTCACATCCCCAAGGAGGTCACACTCCTTTGTCAACCCCGCAATGGTATAAGTAGCACCAGTCACTTTCAGCTTTGTGGATACCGTTAGAAGCCTTTGCATAAAAAAAATTCTTGTTTTTCTGGTTTTGTCCCTAATTTGTTTTCTTTTTACAATTACAAGTTTGTCTTTCTCTGAGGTTTAGTTGACAGATCTCTTGTCTTCCTGGTTTCAGTTTTTGCATGCCTATTGACTTCTCTTCCCAGTTTGTCCCTTTAACCTGTCAGCTCAGTTTTTTTTTACCACGACAACAGAAAACTAAAGGAGGTCACACACAATGCCGAAGGACTGCACAGTAACAGTGGCTCATGTACACAGTTGTTAGTGTACATCTGTTGTTTTTGCTGCTCTATTGTTTTGTTTTCCTGTTATTCTTCTTTGTTAATTCTCAGAAGTGCAGACTGAAATTTCAACCTAACTAAGAGTGTTATATTTATTTTTTCTTTCTGTAATATAAACACATGTAATGAATACCAATCTCAAAGATGTCTGCCAAATAAATGATAATAATACATGTTCTGTATTTTGCCTCTTTGTTGTATGATTTGTTATATGGTCCACCTGCTCAGAGCTTATTGCTGTGCTGCAGTTTCTTCATTTTCAAATTTATTGTCTGACAAGTGACAGTAATACAATAGCAATAACAGACAATGAATACAAACACAAATAGGGAAAACAAAATCATAAATTAAATCCAACATCAGCTGATATATAGTGTTTGATAAACTCTCATGCAGATGTCAGTATAAGTAGTTGTTATGTAGTCTTATGACCAGCAAATAAAAATGGTCCCTGAATCTACTGGGCCAGGTGTTTATGGTCTATGTGCTAAGGTGTCCCACTAGTTCATCAACATATCTGAATTTACAGAATCCCTAAAGATGACCCAGTGGTCATCAGTGCTGCCATTTAGTTGTTACAATGCATAATACACCCGAGATCTGTGACTGCACCACTCAAGAGCTAGCATTCTACTGAGCTGCACGTCTCACCACACATAAAAAGAGGACTCCAGTATCTCATACATCCACAGGGAAAATATTTTGGAAGAAAGTGTTGGTACCATTGAAGAGATACAAAGAAAGAATGATGCTGTAGTGCTTTCAGACAATAACTGTTTCATTCATTCTGGACAACTACTACTTTGTGTCAACCTGAGGGCCCACTCTCCAGCAATTCTGCACAGAAATGGACAATTTACAGCAGACATCTAATGCAAAATAAATAAACTTGTGAAATAAAACATATCAGACACACAGATAAAACAAAGTAAATCCATATAATGAAATGTTAATGTCTATGTGTTTGTCTGGTCTGACTGTACAGTTTGGCTTTGCCCCTGATTGGTCAGTTTCACAATTGTTGCTCAGTTAAATGCAATCAAGACAGGAAGCGGGAGGCAAGAGAGGCTGATCCACACAAGGATAATGAGAAAAGACCTTGGGGGACCTAGTCACCTTCAAACATGGAAAGTACTTGCAAGAATAAGAATCATGTTTTCACCACAGGCAATGACTGTTAGCAGTTTAAAAGCAGACAGGAGGCAATCAAAATGCCTGAAATGACAGTGTCTGAGAAAAACGACTGAGATTAAGACATGGGTATGAGAGGTTCAGACACATGAAGATACAGAAGAAAGGATTAGGGGAAACACTGAGGGTACACACAAGACAAAAGATTTAAAATATTTTTGAATGTATTCTATTATCATGTTTTTACAAGGCAACATAGCTAGTAGCTCAGTAGTACTGAGATTTTATGTCCTGTCTGTGGTGAGCTGTTATGACTGGGAGTCCCAAAGCATGCAAGTCCCAAAAACACTTCCAAAAATGCACACTAGAGGGGGAAATACCATCAAAAATCCTGGCTACATACAAAAAGGACCACGTACAATCTTTATAAAATAAAAGATTTATTCATTGCAAAAATGCTCTTCAATAGTAATGAATCTCCATGGAGCACAAAGGTAATAGGGTTTGCACAAAACAATAAGGCAATCCAGTGCAGCCAAAGTCCCAATACAGAAAGTCAAAGCCAAAATCATGATAAATGTAGAAGAGTAACACACAGTAACTCACCACACCTTAGGACTTTCAAATGAACCCCCAGGAACTTTGGGAGACCTTCCAGTATTAAAGGACAGAGGGAAGTTCCTGGCAATGATTGGCAGGTGGCCCTGTCTCTTAGGAACAACCCACAAAACACATGGAACATAGCACAGGCAAACAAAATACAGCAGATAACTAACCAAAGTGACACTGACATAAATAAGTGGCTCAATCAAGAACATAAATGATATTAAACATGGATTTGATCCCCAGCCGGGGGAGGAACTCTGGTTGAGATATAACATGGGTGATTTGAGGTGCATTTGATGACTGAAGACAAGTAATAGACTGGTGAACCATCCAACATTGATTCTTGCCTTGCGTTCTGTACTACTCAAAAAAATAAATAGTTATTGAACAAATTGAAATAGCTATATTCTTTCTTTCTTTCTTTCTTTCTTTCTTTCTTTCTTTCTTTCTTTCTTTCTTTCTTTCTTTCTTTCTTTCTTTCTTTCTTTCTCTGTTTGAGTAACTTCATTTTTTTCTCTGAAATGTAACCTATTAAAAACAAGTATCCCTCGGGTAAAACTGGAAATATGTAGCTGCAGAGTTTAATCTTTAAACGTTAACAAGAGGCGATCAATCTTTTGAAAACCCTCCTTAACCTCTACATGAGTTGCAGTCTTGAATTTCACCGTTAAATATTTCTTTCGGAGACAATGGATGGGGCCCTTCAGTCTTTCTTGATAAAAATGGCATATGGTTATACAGCATGTCTCTAAATATAGATAATGAGAGGGAAAAGCAGGATTTCAAAATAGTGCTTTGGCCTTTAAGCAAAAGTCGTTAATGTTATATTGTGGGGTGGATTGATTTTAGCTTTTCTGAGCATCTGAATCTATAATATAGCCTTTTTGTTTGCAGTGAAAGAAAAGCATTTCACTTTACCAGAATTAGCTACTTAATCCAAATTTACAGCCATCAAATCTATGTAAAAGAAAGCTAAGTGGTTTGTGCTGATACCTTATAGTGCCCTGGGTTCAAATCCCAGCTCAGACATTATCAGAAATGTGTTCTAGTTTTCCACCCCCTTTTCAAAGGCTGTTGGGGTAGATAAGCTGGGCACCCTAAACTGGCCTAGTGTTTGTGTGTGTTTTTACCCTGTAATAGACTGGTGCTGCTTAAAGGGTTGTTTCTTGCCTTAACTAGAGCTGTTTGTGGACTCTACTAGTATTAGTATTTTGGAGACTTTGAAATTTAGATGAATATGAATTTATGAGCCATGTTGTACTTAATGGTCTGTTCTCATCATATACTTATTTTTTAGCTATACCTCAACAGCTTTAATACAGTTGTGAGCACAGAAAAGTCCACATGACAATGCGGAAAAAGGTGCTCCCTATTTAAAAAAAAAGAAGAATAAAGAATACAATAAAGTAAAGAATACAATGTCAATGTCTATGTCAATTTATTTATATAGCACATTTAAAACAAACATAGTAATGTTGTGGCCAAAGTGCTTTACAATAATAGAATAAAAGTAAAACAAAACAATTAACATAAAACATAAATAGAAATAAAATATATGAACATAAAATAAAATACATAATAAATAGAAGTAATGTTATATAGTCACAAAGAGGAAACCATCAGTATTACTGGAGGTCACGGAATGCAAGTGAATAGAAATGAGTCTTTAATCTTGTTTTGAACAGTTCAATTGTAGACGACTCCTTTATGTGATGAGGTAAAGAGTTCCACAGGCGAGGAGCAGCAGCTGCAAAAGCCCTGTCCCCCTTGGTTTTACACTTGGTACGAGGGACAACAAGAGACAACTGACCAGAAGATCTAAGCACTCTAGATGGCTGGTGTAAAACACACAGTTCAGATAAATAGGCAGGAGCAAGCCCATGTAAAGATTTAAAAACTAGCAGCAAGATTTTAAAATCAATTCGAAAACTGACAGGCAGCTGGTGTAAAGAAGCTAAAATAGGAGAAACAGAGTCATACTTTCTTGCCCCAACCAGAAAGCGAGCGGCAGCATTTTGGACCAACTGTAACCTGTGTATCAGGGATTTGTTAATCCCAGAATACAGCGAGTTGCAGTAATCCGGGGTGAGAAAAAATAAACACATGAGTAGCTATCTTATCTTATCTTACCTAATAGATGAAGTTGGATAAAGCAACTCTTGACTACAGAATTTACTTGTTTCTCAAATGAGAGGTTACTATCAAAGGTAACACCAAGATTGCGGACTTGAGGTTTGGAAAAGACAGAGAAAGAGCCCAGAAGTCCAAGACCAATTTGGGCTTTAGTTGATGGACCCACTATAAGCACCTCCGTTTTATTTTGATTTAGATCAAGAAAATTATTAGCCATCCAGGATCTTAGTTCAGACAGACAGTTGTGGAGTTGATTTGTTGCAGAGTTGCAGACAGGAATATAAACCCGAGTATCATCAGCATAGCAGTGAAAAGAAATGTTAAATTTCCTAAAAATCGATTCAATAAGGTGAAGGTATATGGAGAATAAAATAGGACCCAAAATGGATCCCTGAGGAACACCATATTTAAGAGGAGCAGTAGATGAAGAAGAGGAATTAAAAGTCACTGAAATGTGTCTACCAGTTAAATATGACCTGAACCAGTTAAGAGCAGCCCCTTTGAGCCCAACAAGATGTTCAAGCCACAACAGCAATATCTCATGGTCAATGGTGTCAAAGGTAGCGGACAAGTCAAGGAGGAGAAGGACTGCCGCATCACTTGAGTCAGTAATAAGAGAGATGTCGTTGAACACTTTCAGGAGTGCCGTTTCAAAACTATGATAACGCCTAAAGCCAGATTGGTAGATCTCAAATAAATTATTGGAGTTAAGGTGATCAACCAATTGATTATAAATAATTCTTTCTAGAATTTTAGCCAGAAATGGCAGTTGGGAAATTGGACGAAATTTAGCTAAAACTCCAGGATCTAATTCTGCCTTTTTTAGACGGGGACAGAATGCAGCATGTTTAAAAAATGAGGGCACAACTCCCGAACTAATAGAATCATTGATGATGGCTAGTAAGGGTGGGCCCAACACATCAAAGGCTTCCACTAAGAGACGTGGTGGTACAATATCCAGAGGACTGAGGGCTGGTTTAAGGGTGTCAATAGTTCTTTTTAGCTGTGAAAGTGAGACTAGATCAAAGGATTCTAAGACAATGTCATGATTAACAGTAGAAAGTTCATAGCCTGTTTGAACAATGCCATGGCGGATAGTATCGATTTTGCTGACAAAGAATGCTAGGAACTGGTCACATGAATGAACAATGCTATTTGATCCCATCGCAGAGTGGGGGTGAATGGCCGCATTAATTGAATTAAATAAGACCCTAGGATTCTTTGAGTGCTGCAGTGGGTTGGCACCCTGCCCGGGATTGGTTCCTGCCTTGTGCCCTGTGTTGGCTGGGATTGGCTCCAGCAGACCCCCGTGACCCTGTGTTCAGATTCAGCGGGTTGGAAAATGGATGGATGGATGGATGTTAACTTCAGCCTGGAAACTGAACGGAGAAGTCCTAAAAATCTGTTTAGAGACAATCAGTCCATCTTTTTTCCAACGCCGTTCAGCAGTTCGACAGGTGCGGCACAGTGATCGTGTATTTTCATTTAGCCAGGGAGCAGGTCTACCCTCATTACTGCGTATCTTGGGCAGAGCAATTGAGTCTAAAATCGTTTTACAGGAAGAATTAAATTTTACGATAGAATCATCGATACCATTATTTTGGTCATGCACATAAAGACTATAGAAAATGGTTTTAAAATTAGATATAATAGAAGAATTTAAAAAGCGCGAGTAGCCTGTGGGACAGCTATTAGTTGGGACATCAACAGTAATATTCAGATCCATCATTATAGAAAAATGATCAGTAAAAGAAACATCACATAAATCAATAGTATTCACTGAAATATCATGAGTAAGAACGAGATCAAGGGTGTGACCGAGATAGTGGGTTGGCTATTAATATGCTGTATAAAATCAAATGAGTCAAAATAAAATGCAATAGTAAAGAAGTAAAGAATACAATATCATCTATCTATCTATGTATTGTCACACATGTGCGATTGGGAGGCAGCTAAAGGACCTGAATAATAGTATCATGCCAGACCAGGGGGTAGCGAGCTCCACTGACTTTCTCTCTCAATCCTCTGCAGACCATCCACGGGAAATCCCGGCACCATTGATGACATTACTTCTGGTACTGGCACCATCGATGATGTCAGTCCCGTTCCTGAAGACGATACTTCCGGTTCTGGCACTATTGATGATGTCACTTCAGACACTTCCACTATCTATCTATCTATCTATCTATCTATCTATCTATCTATCTATCTATCTATCTATCTATCTATCTATCTATCTATCTATCTATCTATCTATCTATCTATCTATCTATCTATCTATCTATCTATCTCTAGATGTGTGTGTTAGTTTTATGCACAGTTCTCTTCTATGAGTAATTAAATTGTTATGATAGTTGTTTTGTAGTAGTTTGCATTTTTTGCAAATTCTGCAATTTTTCCTTATTCACTTATTTGTGTATTGTTCAAGTTTTTTTTATATTATTTGTAATTGTGTTCTGTTTATTTCCCCTTATCGTGTGTTTAGGCTTTCAGCTTCTTGGTTGTGGTATTAGCTCCTGCTCATGTTGTTTGGCTTCCCTATCTTATTCTTATTTTCCTTGTCTGTAAGTGCTCTTGTTCGTTTAAAATTTTCCTCTCACTTTTTGACCTTAATAATTATTTTTTGGACTTTGTTTACTTTTGGGTTGCTTATAAGGAAACTTTTTTTATTTGGGTATCTTCATCTAAAACCAATTTCTTGTTTTGTTCCTTCTTTAAACCATTTTCTTAATATAGTGAAACCTCGGTTCACGAACGTCTCGGAACACGTACAGATCGGTTTACGACCAAAAAGTTCGCCAAACTTTTGCATCTGTTCATGACCACACACTCGGTATACGAACAAGCCAGTTTCCCTTTCGGTTTGTCTATCTATCGTTTCATGATTGCTCTGGTCTGGGATGGGTGTTGCGGTGGGTTGATGGGTGACATACATTTCTGTGGTTCCCTTGAGTATGCTTTGGCCTTGTTCCTTTTTTCAATTATTTTTCTGGGGCTTTTTATTGTTTGATTTTTTTCTTCTGTAAAGTTGATCAGTAGTGTTTATTATTATGATTGCATTTTGGCTGCAATCCCGAGACCTTAGTGACACTGCCCAGGTTGTAGCCGTCTGAATTTGAGAATCTTTCCAGGCATAGTACTGTAAATTTGATTGTAGATCCCATGATCTCTGTGGAAACTTGTATGACTGAGATCAGTAAACTAGTGTGATGTAAGAATGTCAGATCAGCGTCAAGGATGAACAAATGGTGATGATTTTTTTAATAGTGAAGCACTGGTTCAAACTTTTGTACAGCAGGAAGTAGTCATAAATGGCACATTGGTTACTGTACTACCACTTACAGCTCCACCTAAGATTTCTTTCTTTTTAAATTTCTCCCTTTTTAATCATACTGGTGTGTGTCTATCTATCTATCTATCTATCTATCTATCTATCTATCTATCTATCTATCTATCTATCTATCTATCTATCTATCTATCTATCTATCTATCTATCTATCTATCTATCTATCTATCTATCTATCTATCTATCAAGCTTCTGTAAAAAACCACATTTGTTCCTGGGTACAAATAAAGTTCTATTTTTGAAAAATGAGGTTCTATTGCAAAAAATAACAAGATACAGTCAGGTCATGTCATAAACTACCACAATCCCATTAGAAATCAAATCTCCTGATTTGAAACAAGTATATATGTTCCTAAATGATTTACAATGTGACCTTGATGTTGCTCCAAAGTAGATAGTTTTGGTTATATATTTTTGTTTCATATGAATCTATGAAATTATTTAAAGGTGGACAAATAGGTCATAAAGCCAGCCAGTGCAAGCACAGTAAGGTGGCAGATGGTCCCAATGCACCTAATGCTTCAGGAAAGACCGGAGAAAGTGTTTTGGTTTTGTCCGATGAGAATGAGAATGATTCTGTAATTAGCACTTTTTATATGAAAGGAGATTTGATTGACGATCCTGATCAAAGTGCTCAGGTTCAGAATGAAACAGCAGTAGTAAATATCGACTCATCAGCAACTGAGCCATCTGTGGAAGGTGTTGACCCTGTGCATGAGTGCTGATTGTGTATAGTAGATGGGCTCTCAGGCTGTGGTCGGGTCAGCATCTGCTGATGATAACACTGAAAGTGTTAGTGAAACAGAGTTACCAGGGTGCAGAGCAAAGTCTGAGAGTGTCATAACTGAAGAAGATGAAGGCACTCAGTCCAATCCTAGCAAAAAGATTGATGTTGCGCAACCACAAAGAAAGGCTGAGGCAATGTTGAGAACACAGCTGGCTGCTGGGAGTGGAGCAGCAGAGGCGCACACCCAAGAGGAGAACACTGATAGCACAATGCATGACATCAGTGTGAGTACAGAGTGAGGCCAAGGAGGCAGAAAGTTGCAAACTGGACCAGTCCATTAAAAGTGATCTGTCTCATGGTGGCTATAGTGATGAAAGCATTTTGCCCTTTCCAGAGTTTATTGAAAGCAAGTGTGGTAAAGGGCTGGTAAGGAAAGAAGCAATGAGTCTGACGACTGTCATAAGCAAAATTAAATGGTCCCTTCTCACCAACTGAGAATAATGGTGTCACGCATGTGCATCTGAGGATCTCCTTGCTGGCTCATTCGAGGTAAATGGTAACCCACCAGGGCAAGAGGGGGTGCTGTCAATATCTCCCCACGGCTCCCAGAAACCTCACAATGAGGGAAATTAGTTTCGCCTCATCCAGTCCTCCCATTATAAAAAGACCAGGAGCCTCATGTATAACGCCGTGCGTAGAACTCACACTATAACATGGCGTAAGCACAAAGCGGGATTGTGCGTATGCACAGAAAAATCCAGATGCAGGAATCTGTGCGCACGCAAAATTTCACGTTCTTCCACTACATAAATCATAGGCACGCGCCTTCTGTCCCGCCCCAACTCCTCCCAGAATTACACCTCTTTGAATATGCAAATCAATATAAATAGCCTTCTGTGAAAAGACAATGGGAAAAGCACAGGGGAAAATATAAGAATTTCAGCGAATACCAAGTGGAGGCAAAGGAAAAACCTACTATTTGTTGGTTTAAACAGTGGTATAATCAACAAAAGAAAGTTGATCGAGTGACAGAGTGTCGGAGAAACTCGAAAGATCAAGTTCACAAAGTCGCACAGTGCCCGAAATAAAAAAGAAATCACATATCAAAGTCACCGTGAAAAGGTGACTCGCAGCGGACCGTCTGAGTGTCATATGAAAGCTTATTAGGGTACAGACAAAAAAAATTGGCACACAGTGGGAAAAAAGCACGAAATGTCAACTTTAATCTCGAAATTTCCACTTTAATCACGTAGTTTATTTTGCCATTAATGTAGAACATCATAAACTTCATCTTAAAATCGTTTATTTTACTAGTTTCTCAAGTAGCACGTTAAATGCTTTGTTCTGTATTTGATCTTCTATGTGCTCTATGTGTGTGAATCACTACGTGCTTCCGTTCTTTCTCTTTCTCCAACAGGACACAGAATCCATTACATTCGAGATATTACAGCTCTCTGAATAATTAAAATACTAAGATATATACGTGATATCTTTTTCATGATGATAGGAATGAAAGCATGTTATTAAACATGTGAACACGGTGGCGCAGTGATTGTTCATATCTCACGCAAGAGGCTTGCTGCGCCATGTGCGACCTTCGATGAAATAATTTATTACAGAAGTACTGTCTCTTTCAAACATACTTTTCTTTCTCCAAATATCCAATCGCCACACAATCAGCTCTGTAATAGACGTTAAGCCATCTGTAAGCTTAGAACGCCGATTCTTCAGAACTTTTAAGGAACATTGAAATATCTTCGTAGTACATGTTTAATTATTCTATTCGTCTATCCTTCCAGTGTCGCGTCAGCACCAGCAATAACACAGCGCAAGGCAGGAGCTATCCGTGAACCAGCTATACGCTGCGGCACCGTGTCCTCACATGTTTAATTATTAACAATGCAGATTATTTAAATGAAGTTAAAGTTTTATCTCTATACTATAAGCAACATATTTTGCTGCATTTCATCTTAAAAATGATATTGTCATCATACACGCTTTATAAAGTAGCGCAGGTTGTGCAATATTATAACTGTAGTGTAAGTTTACAGTGAGGTAATTGTACTTATAAGTACAAACAGTTCTACAAGGAGCACTTGACGGACTGATTGAGTGCGTTTATAGTTCTTGGGATGAAACTGTTTCTGAAATGCGAGGTCCGTACAGGAAAGGCTTTGACGCTTTTTGCCGTGGTTGAGGTAGTGTATACTTGAAACTGTATACCGATAATTCTCTTTCCGATCAGCTGCTGCTGTGATTCACACTCAGATACAGTGATATAAATACTCCGAGTGGTGCAGTGAGAGTAATATGGAAAAAGATGATCCGCAGTGGCAACCCTTAATGGGAGCAGCAAAAAGAAGAACAAGATGCAGTGAGCGTAACAACGCTAAAGCAGTTATGGTATTTGGAATACTATGGCTATTCCCTGGACCATTATATTGCTACAGGTTAATTACAATAAGATGCATTACATTAATAAACAATATGCAGTTAATTTCAGTGTATTTATAAAGCCGCGTCAGGAATGTGGAGCTAAGAAAGAAAGGGTGATCACACAGGAACAGTAGCACTGCTTTGACGCTGGGTGCCTCCAGTCTGCAAAACCGAGCGGAGAAATTGCGTACGCCAAGGTATGAGTTACCGTGGAAATGTGCGTGGCTTTACGCCAAGTTTAGGTTTTATACATCGTGATTTGAGCGTGGAAACATTCGTGCGCAACATTTCTGTGCGTACGCACCGTTTATACATGAGGCCCCAGGTGCCTATACAAAGTTACATTACATGGAGAAAATTTGATTAAAGGTCACAATGTGCTTTCTCACTAAAATCCACAAACATGAATTCAGTTGGTTTAATAGCATCAAACTGGCTACGACGTTCTTGCAGTGTTGCTTTGGGTACGTCTCAATTGCTGACCAGGTAGGCCACAGCACCCTGCTGACCCTTCCATGGTATGGTTATCTAAATTGTATTAGCATCAGTATGTTGCAGATACAGAGAAATGGTTAACTGAGTTAATATAATTTGGTTTGTAAATAGCACCACCTAGACTTCATCCAGATCAGATTCCTGAGTTCCACAATGAGGGTTCTGCTTAAGACTATATACTGTACCCCCACCCGCTGGAAGGCCCCATCTCTTATTTGACACTCAAACAAGAGAATGATAAGACAGCCATAAGGCTTACTGATACTGGCTGAGGCCAACTCTTTTTTGCATTGTATATTTTTATTTTATTTTCTTTTTTGACACTTAAACTCAGTTATTGGGGTTGCTCCCCAAATTCTGAACCTGTGTCTGAACAGTCTGTTCACAACATTAATTTCAGTCCACTTAATTATAATTTTGTTTTGTATAATTAAAATGTGTTCCTTTCACAATTCTATTCTCACATGCTTCCATTTATTATTATTGTCTTTAGTTTAATTTTCCATCCACTTCTTGTAATGTAATGTTTCCAGGCTTTTTGTCATACAGTATATATGAAGTGTGGAATAATATAAAGAATAAAGCACAATATTTAATGAAGGCATGTCAGCTGGAACATTGTGTTTCTAATGTTGATTTTGAATGAATACTTCAATAATAAATGTAATATTCATTAAATTTGCTTTGCCGCTGCCTGGTAAGCAACAAAGATGGAACAGGATCAGTGGAAGACTTTTGAATTTGTCTCTGGCTTCATTCAGGTCAGGTTGCCTCATCTGTAAAGAGGAGTACAGCAATTTAGCCTGAAGGTTACAAAATCGGATTTATTCCTAGTGAGTTGCTTAATGAAAGAAGGTATACAGTGCAGATTGTAAAACACTGAACTCTTTCATCTGGTGCCATTTCTTTTATACATTTAGAGGATATTGAATGTAGAAAAGCTCTCTTTTTGCAACTTTGGGTGTGTTTTTGGTGTACAAAATGACAAATACTAGACATATGTAGCAAATGTAAATTGTAAATGACAAATAGGAAGCTTATATGGCAAATATCTCTTTTTATATGGCAAATACTTCACTTATAGGACAAATGTCACACTTATAAGTCACATAGCCAATACCATTATCATTTGTCCTGCTGATACAGCACTTATATCACAAATACTTAGCTTATATGGCAATTGTCTCAGTTATACCTAAAATATCCAGATTATAAGTCAACGTTTGTCTTATATGATATAAAAAATCCAACTTTTATAGCAAAAGCATCACTTATATTTCAAGTACCTACCGTAAATGTCAATTTCCCTGCTTGAATGGCAACTGTCTCATTTAAATCACAAAGTGTTACACACATGGTAAATAGGTGTGAGACCACCATAAAGATCCACAGAAGGCAGGTCAGATCTTTCACAGGCCAAACCAGAAAAGGCTCACTTGAGAACTGCTTGCCACTGACAACTGACTACCTTCTGGCTTCTAGCCCAGCTGAGTTCCAAAATGGGAAGTTAGCTTTGAAAGTTCAAAAAGACTATAAACTATAAAAGACTATGCAAACACTGGCTTGAAATACAATCTCAAACTACAACCTTTAGAAATTAAAACCTTCATTAACAAACATAGAAAAACAGAGGAAAAAATGTTCAAAAAAGCATAAAGGATTTGCCTTAAAAGTCTATCCTAAGCAATCAAGTCCCAATGCATAATCTGTTAGCAAAAAACAAAGATAGAAGAGAAATATTTAGAAAGCCAGTAAATACGCACAGAAAACTATTCTTACTCTAAACACCTTCACACTTCAATATACTGCTGCTGACTTCCTTCCTCTGAGCTACCAATCAAGCCAGGCGGAGGACCAGGCAGCAATAACATTAGGGTGGGTCCGCCACCTTGGGTTTACATCCACAAAGAACAGGGAATGGATACACATTTAAAAAGACACTACAACCATAATAGCAAATACTTAAAAATATGAAAAACAATAATTCAAAAACAACTAAAATAACAAAGAAGCAACAAATAAATACAAGTAAGAGACAAAGCCTAGCTGTAACACATCAATAGAAGGCAAAGTCAAATATGATTCAACAAACACACATTAAAGCACATGCAACTTCACTCTTGTAACAACACATGAGCTTGGTGACATGCCACAGCTCTCAGCACTACTTGATCAGGCATCTCTCTGTGTAAAGATAATGATTTTAATTGTCACCAAAAGTAAAGAAACCTCCTAAAATACAGAAATCAACAGACTGACTAAATGCTAGAAAAATTATAGACAATGAATCTTCTCAGGACCTTGTTCTTCTACTCAGTCATAACTGTAAGGGTGAAGTCTTTCTCAAAGGCAAGATGCATGAGCCAGGCCTAGAACATATGACATATGGTGCACTGGAGGTCATTAAAAACCTTTTTCATAACTGAGAACGAATACTTATACACGACCAAATCAGTATTTTGTAATGTTTTGAATAAGTCATTAAGTTGGGCACTCTTTTCCACTATCCGATTATTTACAAAAAAGTCTTCATCATGTGTTTAATAAATATAGTATACATAAATTAATCACTTTTTGAATCAAGAGCCGTGAGTGCTCAAGAATTCTGTGTGTTGTATTCACTTACAAACTGATTCAAACATCTAAGCCATCCAGCCATTCATCCATTTTCCATCTCTACTAAGCAAAGATGTCCAGGCATCCCTCTTCCCCTCCACCTCCTCCAACTCCTCTGTGGGAATACTCAAGTGTTCCCAGGCCAGTTGGGAGATATAATCTCTCCAACCTTTTCAAGTATTCCTTATGGTCTCTTCCTGGTTGGACATGCCATTAACTCCTCTGCAGAAAGAATTCCAGTAGGCATGACTGTATTTAAGTTTATTTTTTGAATTTGAATTCAGTTTTCCCATTTTTGGTGCCTAGTCAGGTCGAAAACCTCCTGGTAGTACTTGGAAGCAAGCTGGATTTCATGGAACACTTCTGGCCTGGCCTAACTTTATGGTCTTTTTGGAGGTCTCAGCCCCTTTTTGTGATGTTTGTGTTCTTATTTGATATCTTTTTATTTTCATTTTGTACAGTCTTATACTCAAATCAGAACTAATTTCTGACATTTATTTTTTAATTTACCATTTTATTTGAGCTGTATCATTTTTTACACCATTTTGATCACAGTTTTGATTCATTACAATTTTATTAGTCTTTTATTAAGACATCATTCCTCATTCTCAAAGGTTGTGACCTGTAGGTTGTAGCAGCGCTACCGTGAGGAGAACTTCACTTCCCAGCAGCCCAAGTGAGTTACCCACATAGGATGGGGCTGCTGGAATACAAATGAGGCCAGTGGGAAAGCTGAAAATGGAGGCCTGACGGAGCAACAGGAGATTGGTGTTTTGTGTATTCTGTCCAATGTGTCATCTATAAAGTCAATTGTGCCCTGGATCATTTCACGTTAGATTAATGGACTGTCATGTTATAGTGGTGGATTAATTGTTGGGCATCTTCAAGAGGAGCGCTCCTGAAAATCTCACCCCTCGCCGCTCAGAACTACCAGTAGGACTTTATACGGAATTTGTTCTTGGGATTCTCATCTTCACACCATATCATTTCACCATGTAATGACTTGGACTATATAAGGACATTGTCTTGAGTGTTTATTATTATGGTTTGTTTGTGTTTATTGTACATAAGGGGACTGGGGTGGGATTATTTAGTGTGTAGTTATATTTTGTTTATTAGTGTTTAATACATTCTTTAATTGTTTTATTACCTGTTGTTTTATGTCTCTGCTTGTGAGTGTGTGCGAGTCAGGCCAAGGTTGGGTGCGTCCCTTGAATCTCCACCAAAAGAATAAATAAATCAGCGTCTCTTCAGCGGTGTGAATCTTAGCGGCACTGAACTGCTACAAGGTAATTGATGTGACCAATTAAAATGTCAGCTGAAAGTTTGCACCCTCATCCAAAATGTGGTTTCAACACCCGTATGACAACTTTGCTAAAATTACCTTTGATCGTCCTTTTCCTAACTTATCTCACTCTTTGGTTTGCTTGGTTGCTTGTGTGTTTTGATCTCCCAGTTTTCACCTTTTTCTGTTTTATGTGCATCTCCTTGTTTTCCTATTAGACATCTTGTCAGTGTGCTGTCAGAACAGTGTGAGATCCCATTTCATAACAATAAATGAAAAACTGGATTTCTACAAGGTGAAAAAAACTCCATTAAAAGTATTGAATTAGCAAAAAAATTATTAAATACACAAAAAATTAGCAACGTTTGATCTGTCATAACAGTCTCACAGAGTAGTTATTAGCTACCTTCAGTAGCACTGGCCAAAGGTACAAGTCAAGTCAAAAAGTCAGTATCCTCTCACTGTAGGAGTTTGTTTGAGGTGCCAGATAGCTTTAGTACCTTTGTATAAAGTCAGCAATGAATGTGAAGTTTGCTTCAGAAACTTCTTACAGCAGCCCATTTGTCCAATGTTTTTTTTTTAGATATTTTCTTAAATCCATTATTTAGACTACTGTTAGCATAGTTTTTGATTAACCAAATAAGAGTAAACAAATGCTGGCAGCTACATTGCTGTTGCATTGTAATTTCCATGCTGAAGCTACACACATAAAACAGAGCCCTGGTGAAGTTCCTTTGTCATGACCAAAAATTGAAAGTTTGGTTAAAATGTAAAAGTTAGATTAGATAGGTAAATATAAAAAAAAAAAAAAAAAAGAAATCCGCTGCATTAGAGACTCACATGGGAAGGCACAGCCCAATAATGCTCCCTCTTATTGATGGCTGTTCTTCACAGTTATGCCCAATAGCAAGATCTGAGCCACACTTAATATATTAACAACTCCATTCAATGATAGACAATCACAGTGTCACCAAAACATTGGCAATATTTCACCAATCAACCCTTCGCAATGGTCAGTGGTGTGTGTGTGTGTGTGTGTGGGTGTGTGTATGTTAATATGCCCTATGATGGTTTGTTCCCATGCAGAGTTTTCACAAAAGGGATAAATGGAATAAGGAATGGGTGGATCTTATTACAACTTATTTTTGGCAGCTAAGTAATCACTGCATAATGATTACAGGGGCTCCATCAGTCCACATTATGTGAAAGGTTAATTTGTTTGTGCCTGGAAAGAGCTGAAACAATAAAACTGAGCAGTCACCTTATGTACAACTGTACTGAGAGGCAATGAGGCTGCAGCATCTGTAATGAAGAGGGTAGCTTCAAAGCCCTCCTAATGAAAATGAAGACTGATGGCCCTTTTTTATGGACATTATTGGAAAAGCTGGTAAAACTTTAAAATGAAAGTATGGCACATTTTCTCCTACCCTGGCAGCGTATAATGCAATAACCATATGGCCTCAAAGTGCATGGAATTAGAAGGGCATCTTTGTTGTACTTACTGAGATATGCTGAGCATCCTTGACATTACAAAGAAAGGCCAAAAAAGCAAAACCACTGATTGGTAGCACTGGAGAGAACTGATTTCTCTCTGAGCCTCCATGTCACCTCTAAGAGCCTACAAATGAGTTGACTTTTTGTCCTTACAGAGGCTTTTGTAAATAGGGGAGGCGGGTGGTTGGCGGAGGGGTAAATGGTTGGTGGGGGGGGTTCAGGTATTTCCAAGATCATCTTTTCTAATGTTGGTATACAGACTCTTAACTTACCACCAACTTCTCTTAGTGGGCTCCTCCTTGTTGCTTATTTCTGGATATAGCCACTTAAGTATAGCTTAACACAATGCTTCAGTTTATTTATTTGTTTATTTATCTGTAATTTCCAAAAAAGAAAACACTAAATAATTAATAGGCATTGTCTCCTACTCCTGAAACTGTGACTAAAAAGCATGGTCACTCAACAGTGTGGTACCTGTCTCAGGCCAATGGTAAATTAGTTATACATTTTTCAACCTAATAATTATAATTTAAAGAAAAACTGAACTAATAACATGTTCATTTCAGAAATAATTTATCTTAAGTTACTGAATGTCTGGACATTACACACATGACTACATATTCGTAAGGAGGAAGCTGGAAGTGTACTTTGACAGCAAAATACCACATTAACACTCTGTTTATCAATAGTATTAAGTAAATAAAAAATAAAGCCATCTAATGTGACACACTATATTCTCTAACATATATGGTGTATTTTACATATGTTATTACAATGTTTTGTGTGTGGGTGTGTTCCTTGAAACTCACTATGAATAAGCCACTACAGAAATATACTGTAGATAGATGAGAAAGCGGGTTTGTTAAATATGTAAATAACAACAACAACATTTATTTATATAGCACATTTTCATACAAATGATGTAGCTCAAAGTGCCTTACAGGATGAAGAAAGAGAGAAAAAAGACAAAATATAAGAATAAAATTAGGCAATATTAATTAAAATAGAATAAAAGTAAGGTCTGAATGCCTGGGAGGACAGACAACTTTTTTAAAAAACTCCAGACGGCTGGAGAAAAAACAAAATCTGCAGGGGTCTGAGGCCACGAGACCGCTAAATGATCTCAGTCAGTCGTCATGGTTTTCAGGCTTCATATGGAAGAATTTGATGATGGTGGTCATGTGGACCATAGTATGGACAATAGGCGGCGATCTTTAGCTGTCCCTCACGCCCCAGAAAATGACGCAGAGTAGTACAAAATAATAAATAAAACTGTAGAAGTTATCAGGACAAAAAATGCCACTCTGGACCTTACCACCATCTCCATCTGTAAACTAGCATTGCTGCCAGTCTACCAGTCTCTTTTGTTACCATGACTTAAGCCTCCTGCTCACTGCTTCTTTCCTTTTCTTTTCCTAACTTCCAGTTCAATTCTGTACTCAGCTCCAACGTAACTAAAGTTTTATGAAGGGAGGTTTAATCAGGATTCTGTTATTCCTGGAACCAAATGAATTTTGTCATTCCAGGACAGTTATTTACATTCGACCTCTCAGCTTTAAACAAAGACCCACTTCATAAAGCAAGGAATAAAAAAAATTTAATGTCATATTTTGTCCTACATGCAGACACAATTTTGAAGGAAAGGCTTTTCTCTTTTTCCATTGGTGGCTTTTGCATGTTTTTTTATGCATTCCCTGCTTCATGATGTCAGAGGTTCCCTTTAAACCTGATTGGTTAATGGTAAATGACACTGCTAATATTACAAATGGATATTACTTCAGAATCAGCAAAAACCCCAGGAAGTCACTCAGCTGAAAGGAGACTTTAAGTCAAGAACCACTTCCAAAATAAATTCTACAACTGATTCCATGATCCTGCTGGAATTCATGGGACTTTCCATCTAGGAGTCCAACTTGTATCTCCAAGTGGACACAGTGTCTTTAACTTAAGCACCTGGTAAAAGTGAAATGTAACCCTCACATTAACTGCCCACTTTAAAGAGTTTTGATATCCATTTAGCAAATAAAGAGCATTTGGAGCATTTATTCCATACTGTCCTTCGTCAAACTAAATAACATCCTTGGTGGAAACGTCCATTTAACAGAGTGGAAATCCTGTATAGCACTGAATTGACTGCCAACTAGCATCCTGAGGGAAAGTAATACTACAAGTAGACTGACTATTAATAACAATAATAATAGGTAATACCCTAGAATGCACACTTTCCTTATCTTTGTGGGCACATAAACAGATTATCACACCCTAGGAAGGTTGTCTAGGTTGCCATTCATGACCACAAATTTCTCCATGGCCTGACTCCTGTTTGCAGTCCAGAAAGCTTTGTAAGGATAGATAGATAGATAGATAGATAGATAGATAGATAGATAGATAGATAGATAGATAGATAGATAGATAGATAGATAGATAGATAGATAGATAGATAGATAGATAGATAGATAGATAGATAGATAGATAGATAGATAGATAGATAGATTGCATTTTATTAGATAAATATTTTTCTTTTTCTTTTAATTGGATTATCTACTGTTTACAGAAATCCCCTAAATGCACCATACTAATGATGTCGAGGTATAACTGAACAGAAGAAAAGATTTAATGAGAGCAGCATATTCAGCCAACATACTTCATAAATTCATACACATTTAACACTGCAAAATATTACTGTGTTGAGATTTGAAAAGTCTCCAGAATACCACCATCTGCTGAACTATTTTTCAACTTATTGCATATATCTATTCTTTTTTGTATGAAGAAATAATTTCTGTTTGCACATTCTCCATTTGTGTCTGTATGTTCTTCCTGCAGTCACATTGTTTCTCTAAACTTCATTTAGATTTTTTATCAGAATAGGAATAACCTTTATCCTTTTTTCTTGTGAAAAGTACATGTAAACAATAGTACAATGTATCTGTGATGGTGTTTGCTATTGAAATATAAAGTAACAAACATTGCCTTTTAGATTGTAATTGGAGGTTCATGTTTGGTGTCTATTTGATATGGAAAGTGAAGAAGCAGTTTGTGAAAGCAGTTTTTAAATAAAAAAAGAAAGGTTGTTCACCTGCAGTCCTTCTATTTGTGTTCATTATACTTTTTTCTGCCACACACAAGCTTTTATACCCACCAAAGCTGTGCAGGAAATTACAAAACTGTATACATTTAATTACTACCTTTTATATTAAAAAGCAAAACCATTAGATCAATACGTCAAGTCAAATATGAGGCAAAGTACAAATCTGCCTAAATGTTTTGAAGATCTAGCACATCCTTAAGGCATGGATAAAAAAAACAACCTTCAGCATGACCCGAATCTGGAAGAATAACAAACCCCGTTGGGCCCGCGCATCTTGCATTAATGGGATGTTTGACAGACATACGCCAGCTGGCTATCCAAGCTCTCCCTGGGCATTCTAACAGCATACAAAACAAAAAAACAGTCCAGGCAAGTGTCCAAAAGCAATGGAGCACGTCCAACTCTGGGATCAGATCAGAATGATGCTGCTTGTTCTGTCTGTTGTGAGGCCTTGGCCCAGATCTAGGAGAAGTGACTTCGGCAGAGGTTGAAGCAGTTTCCAGGAGATTGGAAAAAGACTTAAAATGAAGTTAAAGTCACCAGAAATGATAGGCATAACCATAAAATGACACCAAATGATGTGTGCTGTACTACCACCACACCCCATCCATAGTTACTGCTGTAGTATGAACCACTTTAATGATGCTCCTGTGGGGCATTCCAGGCATTGTCTATTCACTATTCGCAGTGGGCATAATGATAAAGGCATAGTGTCCTTACACGTTAACCAATATCCAGATTGTGACATCTATTCATATGACATTTGCTCATTTTAAACCAATCCTTCATGCCTCTGTGCTTTACTGATAATGCACTTTTGTGTTAATCAGACGTGCCCTGCCCAGGTTACTGTGGTCACAGAACTGTACCGACTCGCCTTTGTGGCCTTGAGTTGGGTGGAGCTGACCTAAATATTTCATCTTTTACAAAGGTGCTCAACAACAAAAAGAGGCTGTATCTTGGTGTGGCTGATAAGCGGACTCAATTTCCATTTGTGAGGTGAGACTCCTGAGTGAGAGAGATAGACAGCTGTTTATCTGTTGCTTTTTAGAGCCATCAAGGCAGCTGAGAGAGTCCATTGTGCTGATCAGCAGTCAGAGAAAACCCATTGGAGAAGAGGGTGGAGCAGAACTCACCATCACAGAGTGATAGAGGTCATCGCTGGGGATCATGGAAATTGTCATTTTATACACATGAATAAATTGCTCTGTTCTTCTCTTACAGGGTACATGCTCGTTACAAGAACAATTAACTATCTGAATGGGGTTAGAAAAAGCAATAGTAGTTGAAGCAGTAGCCTTGACAACCTTTAAGAGTTATCTTGATGAGATGTTGCAACAGCTTAGCTGTTAGCTAAACAAATGAGCCTGATGGACTGAATGGTCTCCTCTCATTTGACAAATTTCTTATGTTCTGTGTGAAGGGGAAAAAAGTTGTTTATGATTGACAGGCACAAGAAGCCAATGAGATCAACAAGTTGACCTGTGGCTTTAATTCCCAGGATTGAAATTTGAATAATAAAAATGAATTTAAAAAAGAAAGCAGCCAGTAATAACAAATCTGATTGGCTGTGCTCTCAAACCTGTGCAGAGGTTGATGCCACCCGATTCCCAACACAGTGGCAATGCTTAAATCATGCAGCGGAGAATCAATTAGAGTTGGGTTCACCACACAGCGATGATTAAAAAGTGATTAAAAAACCCTTAGCTGAACATTTGTGTTAATAAATAATGATTCCAAATCATTATGAATATCATTTGCTAATGGAAGGTGTTAATTAGACTTCTGCTTTTTGGGTCAGATAATTTTCTATTATTTTCCATAATAAGGCTTGATAAATCAGATGCAATTAGGCTTACACACGAACTAACATTTCATTTGCAATGAATACATTTGAACTCACATGAAATTAGAAGACGATCAATCATACTTAAGGGAACTCTAATCCTTATTTTTCATTTTAATTATAACCCCTCCCCATGTGTGCCCACCCTCACCCCTCGTTAATAGGGTGCAGCATGAAGTCGCATGACTTTTAATTATGTATTTGCCTTCTTCATTGAATTTTTAATATTATTTTTCCATTTTTTTTGTACACCTAATGGTCTAATATAAAATCTCTACTTATATGGGGCCTGTGTTGGAAGAGCAACTTGATTTTTCTTTTGTTTCTTTATCCTGTTGTCATTCATTTTTGCAGATTTAAATATATTAAGGAACTAATGCTTGGCCCTTCAAATTCAGTGAAAGAAAACTTTGGGCAGCACCATGATACGGAGTTTAACACAACTAAATATTGGCTTAAGCTCATTGGTTTAAGACCATTCAAAAAAACGAGCGGAACCTTGAAAGCTAACTAAAATAAAATTTGGGAGGCTCCAGCGACCTGGATTCAAATGTCTATGTTGAGTTTCTGTTTTTTCTCCTTGATAGATAGATAGATAGATAGATAGATAGATAGATAGATAGATAGATAGATAGATAGATAGATAGATAGATAGATAGATAGATAGATAGATAGATAATATCTATCTATCTATCTATCTATCTATCTATCTATCTATCTATCTATCTATCTATCTATCTATCTATCTATCTATCTATCTATCTATCTATCTATCTATCTATCTATCTATCTATCTATTTCCCAAGGGGCTCAAGAAGCTCAAGAAAAATACTTTCTGTAATGGACTGGTGCCTTACCCCTAGTATCCTCTTGCCTAGTACCTGATACTCTGTGTGACTCAAAATATAAATGAGTAGCTAAATGGTCTTAGGGCATTGATGTCATTGTATACATACACTGCACAATGCCTAGGAGGTCCTAATTTCCTAATGTGTTCTCTTCAACTCTTATTGTTTTGCCAAGTGAAGTCAATAGCTTTGGAACATATCTCATGGGTAGGTGATTGAGCTTCAACATTTCCTTCAGTCGAGAATTTTAAGATCGATGTTTATAAATTTCCATAAATCAAATAAAATGTAAACATTATGTAAACACTTCCCTCTGATTTTCAGCCAGGCCTACAGGTTTTCTTTAATATGAACTTTACAATGGACTCATGAAGTGCTTTAGCGTTACATTTGTAATATTTATCAATCCCTCCATTTAACCATTTTCAAATCTATTTATTTAGCTCTAGGTGGCAGGATGCCTGTGCTTATCAATGCAGCACTGGATGCAAAGTGAAAAGATTTGAGCACCAGTCAAATAGAGTACACTAACTAATCAATCAAACAGTCAAATCTTTTTTGGACACCAAGTTATTCAACAGTGCACTCATGAATCAACTAATCAATCAGTCGAACTTTATTTAATATAGTGCCACTGACAGCATTTATAATAATAAACTTATTTAAAGGACAAAGAATATTATAACCAGTACAATAAAGTCACCAAATATAAATACAAAAAAATAAAATAAAAATGCAACCCTGATGAATACCAGAATGAGTTTAAAAGTTTGCTCAAAAATTTTCATTAGCTAGAATTGAAAGGGACTTTATAAATTTTTACAGTTACAGAATAAAATTACAAAGTTCGTTCATAGCAAAAGTGATTGACATAGTAACAATCTTCATTCATTCAGTTTTCTTAATCTTCTATTATAATAATATTATTATGCTTATTATGATTACTGTATTATCAAATGAATACCATCATGATCCAGATCCAAGCAACTACAGGCCATTAAGCTTAATGTACATCACAGGAAAATTAATGGAAGGAATTATTAAGGATATAATTGAGCAGTACATGGCAAGTACAGGAGTTTTACTAACATGCTGGAATTCTATGAGGAAGCAACACAAGGATATGTTCAAAGTGGAGCTTATGATATTATTTATCTGAACTTTCAGAAAGCATTTGATAAGGTGCCACATAAGAGGTCGGGCATCAAACTAAAAGAAGTGGAATTTCAAGGTGATGTTTTTAGATGGGTGCAGAATTGGCACAGACACAGGAAGCTGAGGGTGATGGTGCGAGGAACTTTATCAGAACTGGCTGACTTTAAGAATGGTATCCCTCAGGGTTCAGTGATAGGGCCGCTGCTAATTTTAATATATATAAATGCTTTGAACAGGAATATAAGCAACAAGCTACTTAACTTTGCATATGATGGCAAGATAGGTGGATTGGCAGATAATCTTGAATCCTTTAAATCATTACAGACGGACTTGGATAGCACATAGGCTTAGGCAGATGAAATTTAATGTTAGTAAATGTAAAGTATTACACATAGGTAGTAAAAATGTTAGGTTTGAATGCACAATGGGAGGTCTGAAAATCGAGAATACACCTTATGAGAAGTATTAAGGAGTTGCCGTGGACTCAGCACTATCGACTTCCAGACAGTATTCAGAAGCCATTAAGAAAGCTAACAGAATGTTAGGTTATATAGCACAACATGTGGAGTACAAGTCCAAGGAGGTTCTGCTCAACTGCTGTAATGCACTAGTGAGGACTCATCTGGAATACTGTGTGTAGTTTTGGTCTACAGGCTACAAAAAGGACATAGCAGCACTAGAAAAGGTCCAGAGACGAACAACTAGGCTGAGTCCAGGGATACAGGGGATGAATTATGAAGAAAGATTAAAAGAGCTGAGCCTTTTCAATTTAACGAAAAATAGATTAAGAGGAGACATGACTGAAATGTTTAAAATTATGAAGGGAATTATTACATTAGAAACTGTTATTTTAAAATGAGTTCATCAAGAACACGGGGACACAGTTGGAAACTTGTTAAGGGTAAATTTCACACATTCATTCAGAATTTTTTCCTTACCTAGAGACCCATATACAGTTGGTATAAGCTACTAAGTAGTGTGGTAGATAATAGGACTTTAGGAACTTTGAGAACTAGACTTGCTGTTTCTCTTCTAGATTGTTCTAATGATCATATAATAGTCAGCTCCCGAGTCCTGGGTTTGAATCCCAGCCCGAGTGGTATCTTTATAAAGGTCTTCCAGTTTTCCTTGAGTGAGTTTGATAGATAGATAGATAGATAGATAGATAGATAGATAGATAGATAGATAGATAGATAGATAGATAGATAGATAGATAGATAGATAGATAGATAGATAGATAGATAGATAGATAGATAGATAGATAGATAGATAGATAGATAGATAGATAGAAGTCGCGGTTCAGAGTTCGCGGCCTCAGTCATTCACAGATTTTTCCTTAGAACCTATCTAATAATTATTAGCGGAAAACACAAATATCCTCCACAATTTTTATGGCTTTTTTCGTCGCAATACTGTAATGTAGAGAGGAAACGCAGCTTGGGATGGTGAAAGTAGCCAATAGAATTTGAAACTGCGACTCCCAGCAGTCTCTACATTGCTCTGATTGGTCTTCTGCTGAGGTTGCTGGGACTGTTGGGGTCAAAGGATGTCAGCGCGGCTTTTACAAAGGGGGCCGGTGACCAAAAGCAAAAAAAAAAGTTTTTGTAATTTGTGTTTCAAGTTCCTGTCTCTCTGACTGCCTTCTGTTGGGTTACCTGTACTTATTCATTTTGTCCTGGATCGTTTCGTGTTTGGCGTCTGCATTGTCTGCCATCTGCCTGTGTACATGAGGACTGTAAGTGGACTCGTGGCCATCCTGCAAAAAAGAAATGCATTCAACGGTGTGAATCTTAGCGCCACCGGACAGCTACAGCGTTATTCATTTCTCCTTGCTGCTGATTGACTGTGATGCATCTCCAGCTGAGTGTACTTGTGTTTTCCGTTTTGTTCCTCTTAACCCTTAAACCACAACAACCAGCTATAGTCGTTTCCCAATACCATTTGCGAGCATGCAGGAGCTGACTTGAAAGCCTGAACAGCACCTGTTCTTTTTGGCTGATTGCTTTGTTTCTCTCTCCTTCCCCAGACATCCTCTGCTCCTGTTGGGGGTTATGCGCCCCTATGATGTTTGTTTATTCTTTAATCAATAACTAACTGCATACTGAGCTCATTTTACATCTGAAAGAGACATGTTTGTTTCTTTGAAGTGTTTGAATAAAGTTCCTGTCTCTACAATCTCTCTGGGATTGATACAGCATCAGCGATTACCTCTGTGTGTTTGCGTGCTGCCAGTTCAAGCACAGTTGGCTCAGTGATTTACTTAATTTCATCCATGGCGCCAGTTGCACCTTGTACATATTGTTCCATTAGTTTTTTAAATAGTTTTTACGCTTCATTAGCAGTGTGCAAAATGATCAGTGTTGCAGTAATTGTGATGCTCTTTGCATGAAAAAAATGTGTTCCATTAAAATTTAACTTTTTCTTTGTAAATTGTGACATTTACTTAAAGTGCAGCAAAAAAGTATTTGATGTCCAGGGATGCATTAACCCCCAAGTATGTGGCAGTTTAAGGGTTAAAGCCCCAAGATGCCGTCTAAACGCCCTGCACCTTCTAAGGCTTCTGGCAATGAAAACGTGCTTGCATGAATTACAGTACATATAGTGGTAACATTGGTATTTTACATTCTAGCACTGCGGGAGACATAGCAGTACAGTATACAGGTTTACCTTTACATTCTTTTTTTAGGTAATGTATTAAGCTGAGTTTGAAATTAAATTAAAGCGTTTTGGGGGCATATTTAGGGTTTAAACTATAAAAATAGGCATTTTTTTTAACCACATTGAAGATTCGCGGTTTTTCACAATTTGCGGGTGCTCTAGGAATGTAACACCCATGAATTTTGGAGGTGTACTGTAGTTGGTTTAAAGAAGCCCCAATAACATTTCTTGACACACTTCTGCAGTATAATGAATTCACTGAAACTACTCAGTGTTATTGTGTCAGAGAGAAAATTGCTCATAATGGCAAAACCTCAGTATTGTTTTCGATCTCACCTCCGCTTCTACCTACAGTGGGTCAAGGGTGTATCCCACAAATGAGCCTGACTTACTAATGTTACATAATAAAATCCAAAACCAATAATATCCAAAGTCAGGAAATCACGCAGATTCCAAAAGACTTCTAGTTCCAGTTAGGACTTTTCTTAAAAGATAAAATCATCTATGCTCGGCTCTGCTGAGCGAGTCACTGTTTCTTGGCTCAGAGACATTTCTTTGCATAGCTTAACATAAATAAAATACTTTGACAATCCTGCTTATGATAATGGACAACATCAAATGGCATTTTGCCACCTCTGTCTGATCACCCTTCAGTCAAACCCTCTTTCCATTAGGTTACACTCATCCACGAACATTGTTCTTTATGCTGATAGCCAGCACCTTTTGACATTTTGTCATCTTTTTCTTCTGTCCTTTTCAACCAATTATTGGTAATTCACCACCTAGTATTTGGCATCGGCTTTCACAAAGTAATTTTACATTGGTGGATTAGTTACATGTAAGACTCAGTGCATATCAATGCATTCTAACATTTTAACTATTTAAGTCTCACTGCAGTTCAGTGCTTAACGGTGCTTAAATTACATTGGTGAGATTGCAATATACTTTAAAAAATAATAATGTCTTATAAGGTGCAGAATCACATAGTAAAACAAGTACTTAATCAAAATAAGTGCTTAATCACATTATACATTCTAATTTCTGTGCGCACTATACTCTAATTATCCAGTGTATATAAAAAATATCTGTGAAATATTAATGGAGATCTATTTCCATACTGATCAGACTGATGATTCTGTGGGCCCATCCTGAAGCGCTAGAACAAGCCCAGCACAATACAGTGTTGGCAATCACACTGACCATCACAGAGTTACAGAACATGTAAAAGGTATTCCCAAAAACCCAAATATATGTGTATGTTACATGTGCCTTGTCATGGACTGGTGCCCCGTTTGCAGTTTCTTCAAGTCCTGCACCCAAGAACAAGCAGTGTGGCATCATGGTTGGACATCAAGTCCTGAGGTTGTAGGTTGATCACAAGCAAGTCACTTTACCTGCATGTGTTCCAATTGGAAATAGAAAGAAATGTAACCAACTGTGTCTCTCAAATGGTATAATTTATCTTGGAGAAAGGCATCAGTCAAATAACAAGTAATAAGAATTTCAGGGTATGCTTTGGTCACCCATGACCCTGAAATGAATGAAATGGGTTCAATAACGAATTGATGACTAGATGAATTGATTATTCCTGAAAGTGTCATATAAATGTAGAATTGATTCTAGCAGTGTTATTGGATAGTGAGATGATTCATCAAAGGGGAAACATTTTACAGTACAGTACACCCTCGAAATTCGCGGGGGTTTCGTTCCTAGAGCACCCGTGAATTGTGAAAAACTGCAAATTATGGATGTGGTTAAAAAAAATGCCTATTTTTATAGTTTAAACCCTAAATATGCCCCCAAAACACTTTAATTTCATTTCAACCTCAGCTTAATACATTACCTAAAAAAAAAGAATGTAAAGCTAAAACTGTATACTGTACAGTACCGTACTGATATGTCACCTGCAGTGCTAGAATGTAAAATACCGATATTACCGCTATATGTTCTGTAATTCTGCGGTGGGCTGGCAAACTGCCTGGGGTTTGTTTCCTGCATGGCACCCTGTGTTGGCTGGGATTGGCTCCAGCAGACCCCCGTGATCCTGTAGTTGGGATATAGCGGGTTGGATAATGGATGGATGGATGGATGGATGGATGTTCTGTAATTCATGCAAGTGCATCTCCATTGCCAGAAGCCTTAGAAGGTGCAGGGCGTTTTGGCGGCATCTTGGGGCTTTAACTCTTAAACTGCCACATACTTGTGGGTTAATGCATCCCTGGATGCCAAATACTTTTTTGCTGCACTTTTTAAGTAAACGTCACAATTCACAAACAAAAAGTGACATTTTAATGGAACACATTTTTTTTCATGCAAAGAGCATCACAATTACTGCAATATTAATCATTTTACACACTGCCAATGAACTGTAAAAACTATTTAAAAAACTATTGGAACAATATGTACAAGGTGCAACTGATGCCATGGATGAAATTCAGTAAATCACCGAGCCAACTGCACTTGAACTGGCTGCACGTAAACACACAGAGGTAAACGCTGACGCTGGCAGGCTAGTCTAGTGCAGCGGCTCAATCCCTGAGAGAGTGAGGCTGCAGTGCTTCAGGGGCCGGCAGTGGTCATGAGCTGGCTGGTCAATGAATGTACGGCACTGACTGATCAACTCCGGCGTACTGGTAAATTGCACTGGGAATTGATAATAGCCGGTTGCGGCATTCAATGAATGTACATCGCCGAATATACTTGGCTCCTACGTGTTGGCAAATGGCGCTGGGAAATGACTATAGCCGGTTGCAGCAGTTTAAGGATTAAGAAGAACAAAACGGAAAACACGAGAACACTCAGCTGGAGATGCGTCACAGGACAGCAGTCAATCCGCAGCAAGGAGAAATGAATAATGCTGTAGTGGTCCAGTGCCGCTAAGATTCACACCATCGAGAAGACAGTGATTTATTTATTTTTATAGTAGAGATTCCAGGGACGCACCCAGCCTTGACCCGACCCGCACACACTTAAAATACAGAGATAAAAACAAAGCAAACTGATAATCAAACAGCAAATAAAGAATGAAATGAAAACAACGATACCACCCCTGTTCCACTTATGGCGATTATACATTAAATACAACAACGCACCAACAAAACACACACAGTAAAGTCTATGAAAAACGGCAACGGATGAAATGTGATGATGAAGATAGATAGTCCAGAGATCCACATGTTGAATGGGAATGTAAAGATAGTCCTACCGGTAAAGATGGGTGGATGGGTTCAGGAGCGCTCCTTTCTTCGCAGGATAGCAATGAATCCACTTACAGTCCTCATGTACACAGGCAGATGGCAAACAATCCAGACCCCAACCACGAAATGATCCAGGACAAAACAAATAAGTACAGGTAACCCAACAGAAGGCAGTCAGAGAGACAGGAACTTGAAATACAAATTACAAAAACTTTTTTTTCTTTTGGTCACCGGCCCCCTTTTTAAAAGCTGTGCTGACATCCTTTGACCCCAACAGCCCCTGCACCCTCAGCAGAAGACCAATTGGAGCCACTGTTGGGACTGCTGGGAGTTACAGTTTCAAATTCTAGTAAAATACAATGCTCTCGGATTGGCTACTTTCACCATCCCAAGCCGTGTTTTCCTCTTTTCCTCTTCTTTCCTCTTCTGCTTCCTGTTCTCTCTACAGTGCAGTATTGCCACGAAAAAAGCCATAACAAATTGTGGAGGATATTTGTGGTCTCCACTAACAATTATTAGTTAGGTTCTAAGGAATAATCCACGAACAACTGAGGCCACGAACCCTGAACCGCGTCTTCGCGGGGGTCTACTGTACAAACTGTAGTTAGAAGATGCTAAATGTGAGCTTTTGCTGGTCGCAGTCCACAGCAGAATGGTGTCTGTATTGCCACACTGAGTGGTGAAAATGGAGGGGTAGCACTGATCTTTTCCTCTTGGTGGGCCAGCATGATGTTCTGTATTTAAGTTGCATGCTGTTTACTATTAATTTCTAACTGTGTTATGCTTGTCATTAGTAAAAACTGTGCTGGGCTTTCTAGTGGAAATGCACCTTTTAAGAAACAATTTGAATTGAATTGAATAAGCTTCACAGTTTTGTGGAGGTTAACCAGGATCCTGAATTTGACCCTTATTCCCATCCTTTTTGTCTTCTATGTGAAGTTCACATGGTCTTCCTGTGTCTACGTGGGTTTTCCACCCACTTTCCCTAAGACCTGCGGGTTAAGTTAATTACAAACTGGTGCTGTGTAAGTGTGAGTGGACACTGAAATGGACTGGCAACTTGTCCAGGGGTGGCTTCTTATTTGAGGCTGGTGCTGTCAGGATTGGCTCCACCCCGATATTGAACTGGATTAAGATGGTTCGAGAATATCATGCTACCTGCTTTAGCGACAGCTTCTTCCCAAGACCATAAGGTCACTGAACTCCCAGGAACCTGATCTTACCTGTTCTACACTGCTTTATGTGAAATTGTGCTGTTCATTTTTTCATTCCTATTTACTGTATTTATTTATTTATTGATCTTCTGCTACTTTTATTTATGTACTGTATTTATTTATACAGCCTCACAAATGAATTTCACTATGCTCTTGCAGTATACGTGACAATGAAGACCTCTAATCTCTAATCTAATTTCATGTTATGACCTAAACTGTATCCAAACCTCATATTGTATGTTATGGATGTCTTTCAGTTCACAGTCTGTGTGTTCTTTACATTTTATCAGCCTAAATGCAATGTAATTTTTATATAAATCAGTGCTAGACATTAAGAAACTAATTATCAGAAAGGTTTTCAATGTTGCGAAATTCTGTCAAAAGAAGGATCTTGTGTTTCTCTATAAAACAAACACAAAGTTTATTATTTACAACATGAAGAAGAGAAGACAAAACACGGTTCAACAAAGCAAATGATTCCTTGGCTACAGCTGTGGAACAATTCGATTCAAGAGAACATATCAGAGCTTGTCGACAGCTTCTACCGAGTTCTGTACTTCTTAACAAAGATAGCGCCTTGTCATTAATGCTCTGGTGTTCAACAGCAAACGACGTTCAGCCGGTTGGATTTGTCACAGATAATTACATTTCTGCTTGAGTTGCCTTTCAGCAGGTATGGAGTTAACCCTTCAGAGACAAGCACTCTTCTGTTCATGACTTCTGGCTAACAGATTTTTTGGCAGCGTGAACATTCTTATTTGATGCTGGTGTTAGTATGAAATATAGCAGAACTGAGAAACAGCATGTAGACACAAAGTCACCTTGGTTTAATCCAATAAGCTCCTGCATTGCCAGAGAAAGCCTTCACACACAGGAATCCTACTTTTCAATTCAGAAGTTTGATTCTCCAGAGACCATTCATGATTTCCGATGTCTCCTTTTTGGCCTGTTTTGCCCAAAAATAAATTGTTTCCTCTGGTACTGTGATGTCCTGATTGTTCAAATTCACTTTCCAAATGGATTCCCTTCTGCATGGATGCTCACCCGCCAAACCCAGCGGTGCTGGTGTCTCCTAATGGACAGATTTTCGGAATGCCAACTTCTTACAGACTAGGGACCTTTTCATAGTTGCTCCTGGTGTGTTGCTTTTTTGGCTTGAGGCTCTTGTTCCTCCTTACCCGAAATCCTCTTTTTAATAACTTCTCTGTGCCCAAGTGGTTTAAAGGCTGTCCAACTTTGATCAGAACTGAGTGTAAGAGCCAATCTTAGGAAGTTAATGCTCTAAGTTAAATTCATACTAGTGTTTGCTTAATTTGAATGGAATATAATCTTCTTTCATAGTCATAGACGATGATATAGCCTGACCCCCTGTAAGATAATATGAGATAGAACTTTCTTGCAATAACTAAGATACGGTGTGTTAATTGAGTCAGTTGATGTTTAGAATAGGTAGGGACTGAAAGACCCATTTACAGCATGAAATTGGGATAGATATATAGTTTTCTGACCATTTAGAAATGATTCAACTGTATGAGCAAACTTAAAGAAACGAAACAAGATTTTTAAGCTTTAAACAGAACTTTTCTTTTCTTTGCTTATATCAATGTTTTCTCTATTTTTGTGTAAACTGTTTTAACTTGAATTTTTACTAAAGTTTTCAAACTAAGATATTTTGTTTGTGTAATCATTTCAACACATCAAGCTATTGCTGAAACCCATTTTGCAAACTAGAGCTGCAGAACTTTGGTAACTTTTGATAAACGCAGCTACCCTGAGTTTTAACTACAGTTATTGACGGCTCTAAAAAAATGCTTCTTTACACTTCAACAATGTGACTCTGAGCTCATGTCCTAAAACTTTTTCTTACTATATTGTTTGATTTACATTATATATTTTTGATATCATTTGGAAACATTAAATGGTTGTTTTCCATGACTGCAGCCAAATTGTGGAACAATATTGGTAACAATGGCTGTTAATGGTCATTTGGGCATGACTTGTGAGATCAGGTGGGCATGGTCTGTGACATCATTGCATCACCATTATTAAAGATGGCAGGATGCAGGACTTGACACCCAAGCTTGTGGATAAATCAAAGAACAGGAAATCTCTGTTGGTAGCATTAATTAAAGAAAGGATTTCTAAGTAACCTCTTCTTAACATCTCTTATAAATCTTTTTTTTAATTATATACTTCTAGCTGTGTAAGCCCATGCTGTGTAAAGCCCGGGGTCCTAGAAACTATTGAAATCGTAAAAAAAAAAAAGAAAAGTAGAGATGCCAGGTAATTGAAAGCAACTATTCTGGGCATCTCTCTCCTAGGTTTCATTGTGCTGACTGTTGGATAACATGATGTTTGTAATGGTAATTGCATGTGTGCATGGAAAGTGAGCGCATATGTTTTTGCACATGTGTGAGAATAACGTGCACCTTCGGTTGTTGTGTTTTTGAGACTTGAAAATAAAGAGCATTCTAGCAAGTGAGAAACGGTGTACTTTGTAGACACAACATTTGGTGACGAGAATGGCTGAACTTTCGCTGCCACAACCACCTCCTTTCGTACCATTACCTGGTGATCCTTCGGTGCCTTGGACTCGATGGTTTGAATCTTTTCAAACTTATCTGATCGTGCTTGGCTTGGACTCCATACTTGACGTACGCAAGTGCGCCATCTTGCTTCATTGTCTGGTCGCAGAAGGGCAGCGTGTTTTTCATACATTGGGGGCAACCAACTCATACGACACGGCAGTTCAGGCCCTCAAGAAGCACTTTTCTGGAACACAAAGTGTCCTTTTATGGCGGTTTCACTTTCGTCAGCGTAGCCAGTTGGCGGGTGAGTCAATCCGACAATATACAGCCGTGCTACGGGAATTAGCAGGGCACTGCAATTTTGGTCCGCTTCAGAACGAGATGATACGGGATCAGCTGATAGAGAAAACGCATAGTGAACCTGTGAGGGAGAGATTATTGATGGAATCTGACGAACTCACACTAGAGAAAGCGATAGAGATTGCGTGCCAGGTTGAATCAGCAGTGCAGAACGCGGTGCAGCTGACAGCAGCTCCTGCTTTATCAGCAAAGACGTTACAGCCCATTTTCAGTGATAACTATGCTGAGACAGCTGCCCCAGTCCTGAAAGCGCGGAGAAACCCCAGTATTTCAGGACAATATTGTGGGAATTGTGGATCTACCCATCACCAGCACAGGGACTCAAGTTGCCCAGCAAGAGGTCAGCGATGTACAAAATGCAACAAATTTAACCATTTTGCAAGAGGCTGTCGTTCATCCCAAGTGCCTGCATTTGGGCAGCCCTCACCTTCACATTCAGCACCAGCATCTATCCATGCAGTGCAGTCTCTTTCTCCTAACTTCAAGACTTGTGCAGTATATATACAGGATGTGTGCATACCTTTGCTTTTGGATACAGGCGCTAAAGTGTCTCTTCTTAATTATGCTACATACAAGCAGTTTTATTCTCAATTACCTTTGCAGAGGCCATCTATAGCTCTGGCTGGTTATGGGCACACTAAGATTGATGTTCTGGGAACGTTGCTGTTACATGTTCGTTATGGAACAAGATCTCTTTCTGAATTTTGCTTTTATGTTACAAAGCAAGGAACCAATATTCTGGGTATTGACCTTTTCCTCAGACTCAGATTTGCTGTTCTCGATTACGATGGTGCAGAAATCCTGCAAGTCACTTCTCCATGGGTGCAGAAATGGCCTGCCCTGTTTAATGGCCTAGGATGCCTATTGGAGTTTGTGCATAAGCCTAGACGTAATCCGTCCATACCTCCTGTCATTCAGCCACTGCGCCGAACACCACTAGCACTGAGAGATGATGTTACTGCACAGTTGAAACAGCTTCTGGAGGAAGGGATTATAGAACCAGTTAGTGCATCGCCCTGGATCTCCAATCTTGCTCGTAAAAAGTCAGGCGGGTTGTGTCTTTGTATTGACCTTCGTGCAGTTAACAAGGCTGTAGTCCCAGACAGATACCCACTACCAACAGCTGAGGAGATTACATCTCAATTTCATGGTTCCACTGTTTTCACTAAACTGGACTTACGACAAGGCTACCTGCAGATACCACTACATCCTGATAGTAGGGATCTCACTGCATTTGTCACACACCTTGGGGTGTTCCGTTATACCCGTATGCCATTTGGGCTTTGCTCAGCACCCAGTTGTTTTCAGAAAATAATGTTATCACTCTTTGCTGGGATGTCAGGAGTATGTGTGTATCTGGATGACATTGTAGTGCACGGACCAACACTCTCTGTCCATAATGAAAGGCTACAACGTGTGTTACAGCAGCTTACAAAACACAACCTCACCTTAAATGAAGAGAAGTGTATCTTTGCAGCAACAGAAATTGATTTTGTTGGGTTCCACTTATCAGCTGAAGTTATTAAACCCTTGCAGTCCAATGTGGATGCTGCTTGCAGTCTTCCTGAACCCATTTCAGCTGCACAAGTTGCTTCATTTTTAGGCATGACATCCTATTACTTGCGCTCCCTGCCACAATATTCAGCTATTACAACCCCACTACGCGAGCTCATAAAAAAGGATGCACCCTGGGATTGGACCTCTGCATGCGCTGAAGCATTCCATCTCCTGAAACAACAACTCACGACTGCACCAGTTCTCTCTCATTTTAACCCAGAGGGTACGGTAATTGTTACTTGTGATGCCTCTGCCTTGGGAGCTGTTTTGTCACAGATGGAAGAAGGGGTGGAAAAGCCAGTTGCATTTGCCTCCAGAGCACTGAGCCTGACTGAACAAAAATACTCTGCAGGGGAACGTGAAGCTTTAGCATGCATTTGGGCTTGTGAGCGATGGCATATTTATTTGTATGGAAGACCATTCATTCTGCGGACAGACCATCAGGCTCTCACTTCTTTGCTGTCAACATCTGGAACAGGACACAAGCCCCTCAGGTTACTATAGGTGGTCTGATCGTTTACAACAATATAATTTCCAACTGGAGTTTAAGCCAGGACGGGAAAATGTAGTCGCTGACCTACTGTCACACTTTACACCAGCACTGGAGCCACTTCACAACCAAGCTGCTGACACAGACAATGACCTAATTCAGCTGCTGCATGGGCCACTACAGGATATTGTATCACTTACAGAGCTTCAGCAAGCTTCAGAAAATGATACTGTTTTCAAATTATTACGCACTTATATTAGAGAGGGATGGCCCAAACATGTATCTGATGAGCTGATCCCATTTGCACGTGTAAAAGAGGAACTATCATGTTGGAATGACACCTGCATTGCTCGGGGTTATTGTGCTGTGGTGCCACAAAGTTTGCGGTCTCGTATTTTGGCGATGGCTCATGATGGTCACCTAGGAATTATTAAAATGAAACAGAGGTGCCGAGATCGGGTATGGTGGCCAGGTATTGACAACGATATAGAAGTCCTTGTTAAGGATTGCTCTGCTTGTCTGGTTAGTGGAAAGACAGGGTTACCTACTCCTCCACCACTTCAGCCCCTTCAGTGGCCAGCACACCCATGGGAGCACCTGCAGCTAGACATTTGTGGTGAACTTCACAGCGCTCCTCCCCATCATCGTTTTCTTGTGGTTATATATGATCTGCACTCTAAGTGGCCTGAAGTTGTTCCGGTGAGTACAGTCACTTCAAAGACTGTGATCAACGTACTGGAGGCTCTGATAGCCCGTTTCGGACTTCCACGTGTAATCACAACTGACAATGGGCCTCAATTTATCTCAGCAGAATTCACGTCATTCCTAAAGAATCATGGCATTGAACACCGCAAGACAGCTTATTATAACCCACAGGCAAATGGAGGGGTAGAGAGATTTAATCAGTCACTTAAAAATGGTATCCAGGCACATCTTGCTCAAGGAGGTTGCAATTTTTATATTGCCCTCAACCAAACCCTACTTCACTACCGGGCAACTCAACACTCAACCACTGGGAAATCACCAACTAAGTTAATGATGGGTCGGGAACTCCCACTTCCACTAGATCGTCTTTGCCCAATGGCTTTAAGCCATTCTGCACCCTCAGCAATTGTCAAAGTCAGACAAGGGCAAAAGAAAATGAAACAGCAATTTGATCAGTGCTACAGAGTGAAGCTGTCTAATATCAGTGCCGGTGACTGGGTGAGAGTACGGAAGGTACATCGTGCTGATAAGCTGCACTCCTTTCTTTCTTCACCTCTTCAAATTACTAGGCAATTGGGGCCAGCCACATTCCTGTTACAGGATGGCTCTCGCTGGCATGCCCGTCGCCTTCATAAAGTGTCAGCACCTGACCTTACCATACCAAGGTCCGAGTTTCATAGTACCCATTTTAGGTCAGCAGCTCCATCAGATGACAGTTGTAGCAATGCATCTGGAGTGGCACCCCAGATCTCCCAACCATCAGTTGCTCAACAGCAACGACCCGAGCGGGTACGTCATCGTCCAGGTCATTTACGGGATTTTGTCACATCCTTTAATACTTGACTTTTGGGAAGGGGGTGGGGGGAAATGTTGGATAACATGATGTTTGTAATGGTAATTGCATGCGCGCATGGAAAGTGAGTGCATATGTTTTTGCGCATGTGTGAGAATAGCATGCACCTTCGGTTGTTGTGTTTTCGAGACTTGAAAATAAAGAGCATTCTAGCAAGTGAGAAACGGTGTACTTTGTAGACACAACACTGACGTGCTCGCCTCACTTGTGTAATAACGGCGGGAGTAAAAGTAAAAGAAATTCCTTTTTGCCTATGTGCCCATCTTACTTGCGTAAGAGTTTCTCTCTTTTCTTGGCAGTTTTACTTTGAAAACAGAGTCACTTCCTTCTTTCGACTCGTTAACTTGGGGCCGCCTTAGCTTCATGCTGTAGTAGCCTCTCACTTCCGGGCTGGACAGACAGACACACACACTTCCACGCGTAGACATTTAGTTTTGTGTTTCCTCGGAGGTGGAGCCCTTACCCCGACCCCACCTCTCACTTCCGGGCCGAACAGACACACACACTTCCACACCTTGATATTTAGATATCAGATATCTGATGTCTTTGGTTTTGGTATATAGGACTTTTGACCCTCACTGCTTTTATGAACATTCTTTTCTTTAAGATGTGATTGGGGTAGTGGCAGTGTGCTAGTTTTTAAATAAAATTGGTGCACTCTGGGTAACATGTCGGAGCATCCCCAGGGTCTTGATGGGTAATTGGCAAGTCCACATTCATATGTAGATGTGCAGTTTGCAGCCAATTCTTTATTAGCAGTCTGGGGTTTGTAATTAAGGCACTTGCTCCCATGTGGATAAAAGAGAGCATGAACAAGTTAGAGGGAGATTGAAAAAAAAAGACAGAGGGTCCGGAGGTTAAGAGAGAGAAGAAAAAGTAAAAAGTCAGGATCATGGCGATGCCGGTGCAGTGAAAGAGGGGCAGATAGACAGAAATGGCCCAGAGAGGAGTAAGCAGGTGGCACTCAAGGGGCAGAGTCGCTGCTGCTGGGTACCCAGTTAACAGAAGTGACCAACTGCTCTGAATGGGCTCCTGCAGACGTGAGAAAGGATCAGGGCTTGCAGGGTGCTTGCTGAAGGCTGATGGATGGCGGTGAGGGACATGAGCTGGTTAAGGGATTACCACGCCTGTCAGAGGACATCTCTTTATGTTGAGGAAACCATAAAGGTAATGAAGAGGAGACATTAGTTTTTAGAAAGGAGGCACTAAGGCTCAGAGTTTGTTACAGACACCTTTTAGAAAAAAAAAAAATGATATTAACCTCAAATTTCTTGGGTAAGAAAACCTTTAATACCTTAGCGTGAGAATAATACCGTATATACTCGTGTTTAAGTTCTCCTGCGTAAAAGTCGGGGCCTGATTTTACTGCATAATTTCCAGTATTTTATAATGCCGGTCTTATAAGTCGAATGTGGAAAACTCACGCTATTGGTTCAAAAGATTATGATACAGTATGTTAACGCCCACCTGAGAGAGTAACCACGGAGCACACTGTCTTTTTTTTTTTATGTATTGTGCGTATGTGACCACATGGTTATACTCGAACTATTCCGAAGCGACGTTTGCACTGTTTTGTGTTTTTAGTATCTCACACCCACAAACCCCTTTATTGTAAGAGCATCCCTTATCTATGATGAAGCATAGCTGGTTTTAAATTAAAATTCATTGAAGTTATGAAAGAAATTGATAACTGCGCTACTGCAACATAATTCAATGTCTCTGAGAAACTGGTGCGAGATTGGAGGAAGAAAGTAAATGTAAAAATAAATAAATAAGTGTCGTATTTTTGAACGGGCGTATAAATCAAGGTCTGATTTTGTGATCGATTTTTCAGGTTTCAAGACCCGACTTATATGCAAATATATATGGTAAATAAAAACTAAAGGAATCACAGAATCAACAAATCACATGCCATTCCTAATTTTTGGTCTCTGACCTGCTAGTTTCAACCTTGGCTATAATCTAGCCCAATATATGAGTACAATAAAATCTGGTCATCCATTATCCAGCCAACACAATAAAATTAAAAGGATACTCCTCCCAAAAATGATATTTTTTCTTTATCTGTTGCACTAAGTTGTTTGTAGTAATGGCCAAGAAAAACATTAAATCTTATGGTTTTATGAAGACTGGAAATAACAAAATTCTTGACGTAGTGGGCTTCAATGAGAACTGAACAAGACAGCATCAAAACATCCACAAAAGAAATCTCACTCTACACATGGTCCACATGTCAGACATGTAGTTGTATGCTCACAACATCACAAACACGTTTTTTTGGCTACAGTATCGCTAAATAAACAAGCTCTACTTTTAGCCATGCTCGACAGGAGGGCACATTCAAATAAGAACATGCTTTTGAATTGAAATTTATTTATAGTCACCAATTAAGCAAATCTATATGTGTTTGGGGATAAGGAAGAAAATCCAAAGTACCTGATAACCAATCCCTATGCTAACACTGGAAGAATATGCAAATTCCACACAAACCATGACTGGGCCTGAGATTTGAACCCTGGATGCTGGATCTTTTTTACATTAGCCTTAAATACTGAACCAGATAGTAATAGGTTTCACATTGTTTTTGAAGCTTTTGATTATAAATGGTGTGCAAAAGCTTGTTGATCACTAAGGAAAATAATGCCAATTTAACTTGATTAAAATTCAGAACCTGAGACAATAAAATGTGAAAAAGTACTCTAACCTAAATTTTTATAAGGCACTATGGTTCTTATATTTGCATCCCAGACAGATTAAATAACTTGCTTAGAGTAGCACTGGGACCCAGAAATGGAAACTAAACCAGCATTGCTTGTTTTAAAAGCCGATGTTTAGCCACTAGGTGGCAGCACAGCCTGCTTTCTTCACTGATGCTCTGAGTGGCTCCAGTGGTGGCTCTGAGGCTAGGGATCTGCACTGGCAATCGGAAGGTTGCCGGTTCGAATCCCGTAAATGCCAAAAGGGACTCTGGTCTGTTGGGCCCTTGAGCAAGGCCCCTAACCTGCAATTGCTGAGTGCTTTGAGTAGTGAGAAAAATGCTATATAAATGCAAAGAGTTATTATTATTATTATCCTACATGCCAATGTAACAAACGTGATTCTGATGAACTGATAGAGCCAGTGTTTTTATAAAGCTGTAATTACATAGCAGCAAGCAAGGACATTTCAGTAAAGCCGAACTTGCCTTAAGTGGCTACAGTGAAGGGGTCTTTTTAATGGCTGTGACCGGACACTGAGCGCTGTTAGCTCTTAACTGGTTAATATTGTATAAGCAAACTTCTTAGGTTGCGTACTTAGTCTTCAGAGTGCCAAGTTGTGCTGTAGATCCCACAATACCACTAGTGTATTTAATAATTCTTTAATTTAGTTGTTTTTTTTCCAGTGACTAGTTACATTTAGGTCAATTTGGCTACACAAGAGACTGGCTTTTGGGTCAAAGAACTTTCAAAATTCATAAGTGAGCTAAGTGGAGGTCAGCAGCTGTGTGAGGGCTAATATGGTGACCAAGTTCTGAAATGGAGGAAGTATCACTGAATGCCCCTTCCCCTCCAGATTAAGATGGATTTCCCATCCAGATAACCACATTTTCTCTGCAGGCCCATTCTTCAAGCTTGTCACAAAGTGCTTTTCCCCACCATTGCAGCCCTCTAACGTCATTACATCAGTTGACGTGTTGTGCCCAGAACCCTTAGTGACCCCTGTGAAACATTCATAAGCGCTCTAAAATATTGACAAGGTATTCTCACCATGAGACAAATTGCAGGTTCCCAATTTGTGCCAAAGTAAGTGTATAATGTGACTTTGTGATTATACTCTGTTAAAAATATATGGCTGCATGTATTATTTTTAAATGAAATCATTTAATCTTAATAGGATGACTCAGTCTCTTAAATTAAGCATGAGGCAATCAGTGACAACTCAAAGTTTTGATGGGTCCAAGTACAGTAGAATGAAGTAGAAGGGAGAAAACACACTGGAACACTGGAACTCATTTAGATGTTGAAACCATTAGCCCATGATGGAGGCTGGTCTCACTCTTCTCTTTTTATTGACTGGCAAGAACAATGTTGGGAAAAACAATTTTGGAAAGCTGAAAACTTAAAGTAAGAATGAATCGCTGCCATAGAATAAGATATGAAGAAGTCATTGACAAGTAAATGAGATATGTCCATGTTGTGCTCCGCCACAAATAAAAAATCCACTACCTCATCAAGAGAATACTTTGAAGAAACCAGAGAGGTAAAGCCCCTGATGATGCCTCTCATAGGGGGCACATTCCTATGTCCCTTTGCTCTTCCCTCTCCTACACTGATTCTAGTAAAACTGGTGCCTCCTGCTCTTCTGAAGACACCTCCAGATTCCATGGGGTTCCCATTTTATATCACCATGTTGATAAAACAGCAATGGCACTCATGGCTCACAGGTGTGCCACGTTTCTGACTCAGTGCAAGTTATTCGTGTATAGAACTCACCACCGGAGGCACATTCAAATCACTAACACAGACATGTGTTTACAAACACAACATGTCAGCCCACCGTTACTTCAAAACACCACTTCACCAAGAAACAGCAGAGCATGTCATGCTCGGCTCTTCTTTCTATCACCAGTTTTATAGCTACCAAAATCTTTGTTTTATTAGACTTTTGTTTAAATTATAAAAAGGTCACAGATGTGCTAAATTGAATGTAATTATTGAAGGTGATGGCTAGTGAGGCATTTTATCATGCAGGCTAAGGTGCTGGGCTCTCAACCATAATTTTTGCCACTGACTTACAATTCAAGTTTAGTTTCCTGGGTCCAGATTCTTATTACTTTCATATCTGTGTGAAGCTGAGTAAATTATTTTACCTGCCCGTGCTCCATATTTAAAAAAAACTTGTGTAAGGTGTATTAAGAATCTGTACTTGAGTCGTGTCTACTATAGAAAGACGCCTTATAAAATTACAGTTGCTTATTTTAATATCTGATGAAGTATGGAGCAGAGAGGTGGCACAGTGGTTAACGCTTTTGCCACACAGCTTCATACTGTAACCCTGGGTTTGAATCCTAGCCTGTTCAGTGCCTGTATTAAGTTGGTAAGTTTTTCCAATATCTTATTGGGTTTTTCACATGGCGCATAGTTTTCTACTCACATCCCAAAAATCTTTGAGTTTGGCTGATTGGAAGCTCAAATTTGACACATTATGACGGAGTAGATAGATAGATAGATAGATAGATAGATAGATAGATAGATAGATAGATAGATAGATAGATAGATAGATAGATAGATAGATAGATAGATAGATAGATAGATAGATAGATAGATAGATAGATAGATAGATAGATAAGGCATTAAATTAGATAGAGGTGACAGGTGGCAGAGGATACCACAAAGCTGGTCAGCAAAGGCCTTGAAAACTTGAAAACCCACACCATCTCCTTCTTAGGCTTCTCCTGTGTGTAGCCTCTTCAATTGTCTCCTCACTTGGACATCCGTTATGGAGAGCCCATATTGATGATCAGATGTGTACTTATCACCAGCCACACAGCCCAATATTTCCTCCATCTTGTACCTGATGCATTTTTAAACATCATCCCCATAAGACCGTAAAAGAACAAATGGATGGATATGAATGGATTTGGATTCTGTGCCTTCTTCTAATGTCTGAAGGCATTTCTCCTCAAATCCCAAAGTGTGTATGTCAGAGCTCAGAGCGGACCCTGCAGGAATGAGTGTGAGAGTGTGTGAATGTGCTATTTGACAGACCAATGATCTGCCTGAGGTTAAGTTCTGCTTTTAAACCTAATGTTTTGTCATTTGTGGACCTGGAAAATGAATGAATGAATAAATAAATGAATGAATGAATGTGCATTTGTTTTAGGTGCAATATTTATTTATTTTTTAATCAAATTCATTAAACATTGCTGCATCTTTATATAATTTACCATAAATGTATGTGAGTTATTATTTTTGGTTTTGGTGTGCTGCTTATTTGAATAAACATTCATTCAATTAATTCAATTATGCATATTAAAATGCATCAATATAATTATCAATTTTCTTTCCACCACCCCTTTACTGAATTAAGCTTGAGGGCTGCAATTTATGCCAGGATTTGATGACAGGCTTGACTCATATCAACAAAAGCACTGTGAATCAATGGCTGATAGGAGCAGAATGCTTACACCCTGTTCTGTTTTATGCAAAACTGGAACTTTATTAATAGACAGCTCAACCAGCTAAATGGGGAATGTTGAAAGGTCAGCTCACAATTCGTGGGGCAGAGAAAGCAATACACTGTACATCACTAGGGTGCCTGGAGAGAGGTGCACAAGTTACAAGGCAATACAAAGTAGAACAGAATCCTATGGAGAGATCATCTATCCTGCCATGTATTTTCTGGAAAAGATTTACCATCATGTTCCTTTTGCTCCTGGAACAACTTCAAGGTTGTTGGTCCAGGTCCCTGGTCGGAGACACACAGGGGCCTATGGGGGTAGACAAGTCTATTCCTAACAGGAATTCAAAACAAATCTTATTTTTATATGTATTGTCAAACATATGGGCTTAGTATTGCTATTTGTAATCTATTGACCATTAACTTCACATTGACATTTTCTGATTTATTTGTAATGCAGAAGAAGGGTCAGATTTAGGCATAAGCAGGTGTGATGTCATCATCAACATATGAATATTCACCAAGAAATGATGAAATACCCTTTGGAGTAGAGATTCACCTTCTGTCACACTGGTGCCAAGACAGCAAATGCTTCCTTAATGTCTGAAAATCCAAGGAGCGGGTCATAGATTTCAGGAGGCCAACCACACTTACATAAATGTTGGGCCAATATGTTTAAATTATTTTGGAGTCACCATCACTGACACTTCTTGACCACTGTCAAAAAGACTCAGCAATGCCTTTACTTCCTCAGATTTCTGAGGAAAGCCCAAATATCTCCCTCTATGCTCTGTTCTCACCAGTCTCTGTAGTTGGACTCTGGTGTAGGACCACAAAGCACTGCACAGGCTGTCATAATATTACTGGTGAGCAGCTGCCTTCTTTGAAGGACATGTCTAATACATGCTATCTTGAAGGCAAACGGCATCCATCTTTTCCAGTCAATATTTCTTCCTTCTCCAATCACAATCATTAGTAGTCACACCACAAGATTCAGGGACAGTTTTCATCCATGGGTCATAAGGCTACTCAACAGTCCTTCATAGTGAAAACTGCACGTGCAGACCTTATGTGTGTTCTTGTATTTGCTTTCTGATGTTGTATTGAATACTTAGTGTTTGTATTATATTAGCTGTGTTACCCATCTAAGACAGTTTAAATCAAAGTAAGCAACACAGACCTCAGTGTTAACATTTCCAGTTCATCATGAAATGCATGAGTCTCTGTTACATGACATTTGGTATAGGATTCATAATAGTAATGTTAGTATTTGAGCGGCACCATCTGTTTAAATGAGAAATGCAATACATTTTATTAGTAAAAATAAAACAAATGAGAAATAGCGACTGGATGGACACACCAATAGACACAAAGACACTTATCCTTTAATTAAGGTGGATTAGTCGGTGGAAGACATATCAGTAGGAATTTCACAGTACTTTGCATGCATAACAATAAATATCAGCTTGAATCTGAAGCCCATCTTTAATTGAGCAATGAAATTTTTGTTGGAATGTTTGTCTTTGTGGTGAACAAAATTAATGTACTGTCTTATTCTTTAAATAATCAAAATAGAATCAGGTGCTTGGTGCTTTCACATGACTTAGTCTATGAATCTCATGTTAGATTATTAGCAAGAGTGTTGTTAGGATACCGAAAGTTCCATCTGATTCAATGTCATATTCTACTTGGCTTCACATTAAGGAATGAATTCAGATTAAGGAAAGTAATTCTTAATTACTTTCAAAAAAGATAAGGTTAGCATCTTCCAAAACGTTACAGTGTCCAACACTCCATCCAACCATCTATTTGGTAAACCTGCTTAAAGTAAATTTAGGTTGGTGATAAACTGGAGTCCATACTTGCAGTATCAGGACCATGGAAGGCTATTAAAGCTGGATGGAGATGGGGTATCAGGAATAAATGCAGTCGCAAATACTCATTTTCAGTCATCTCCAGCAAAATTGTAAAAAATTTATGTATTAAATGAGCAGGGAATTTTAGTGTTCTGGGGATTTATGAAAGTAACAGTTTTTGGATTTTCTTTCTGTTTTGTGTGATCTTTCTCTAGCAGTGTAATTTTTTTTTTTAGCTTTTAAGGGTGCAAAGACGAATAGAATAAGGGGACAATTTACAATGCAATCTATAGAGCCACTTCATTTGGACTTTTAAAAATAAACATTAGCTACTTTTACACCAGGTTGAACAAAATATCATGTTTTACGTAATTATTGACCCCACATTGCTTTAAAATTGTGAGGAAATTAAAACAAGCATGACATCTGTGATGCTTAAGGCTTGTATATTAGATAAAAGCAACTGTTAACAGCAGCCACTTCCTTAATTACAGAACATTTTGTGTATCCAAAATTGACTCAAGCCACATGCCAGCATATGAAGACAGCAAAGTTTATTTACAAAAGTTTTTAAAATAATTTAGAAAGGTGAAACTTTCAGCTTCGGCTTGGAAATTCTGGACTTTTAGAACCCATAATACTTTATTTTATTTTTTAGAAAATACAGAGTCAAGACTGGTTCGAGATGACCTTCATCCATCTCTCTAGATGTAAATGATTAAAAGAGAGTACAGAAATTAAACTTTTATACTGTAGATGTGGCTGATGAGTACAGTACATTCATTCATTTTCCAAACTTTCCTATTCTATTACTGGGCCGCTGGAAGCCAAAGTATACCCTGGAATTATGTATGCTGTAAGGCAGAAACCCTCCTTGGAAGAAATAGAATTCCAAATCACTTTACTTTAATAAGTAAAAAAAACTGTAAAATGCAAAAGATATGATAAACACTCACCTTCCCTGTGTAAGTCAGAGGGGACAAATATTTTCCCAGTCTTTCACAGCCATCATTCATTAGTTGCTTGCACAAACACAATTTTAGAGTATGACGTCAAATCACTTTTGAAACGCTCTGTACCGTATCGTATCTTTGGATCAAGGATTTTTAACATTTACATATAGAAGACCATAGATGGCTCTAAATATGACTCATGCTTTGGTGCACAATAACATTAAATTCTGCACAATTCAATAAAATCTTCAATGAATGTAGTCTTTAAAAACTTTCAAATGATGGCAATAAAACACAAAACCTTTCAACATCTACTTACATAAACACACATATCATTGCAAACAAGCAAATATACAGAGAGCACAGCCATTGGATAAAATATAAACAAAATCAAGAGAATGTAAAGTCGATTAGCATAACAGTTATAATCTGAATGGATGACAACTACATAGTGAATCACAAGAACGCCAGTGAAATTGAAGGGGAAGTGCATTTAAGTGTGAAGGCAGGAAGCAATTCTTTAATCAAAGAGTTATGGGAATCTGGAACAAACTTCTGAGTGTTTTGTTATGTTATCAGATCACCTTTGATATGCACTTAAGAAGAAAGGAACCAACTGTATTCTTAGGTTCTTTACTAATAAGGGATAGGAAGACATGTCAAAAATAGCTTAAAAACGGTTACCTGTACCCTCTTACTTGTCTCAATGTCTGTATTGTATTGAACTCTAGGGACTTCTATCAGCAAGCTGCTTCACTGACTGGAGCTCTCTTTACTTTTAATCCTTTACTTCAGCCCAGTTCACCAACAATAACGGACTTCCCAAAAGCATCCTTTTGAGCCCTTAAAGGACCACAGCTTCAAAAGAAATGATCAATCGATCTTTTCAGCTTCTTTAATAGCCATTGGATAGAGACTTTTATTTAAGCTTGTACTTTAAAAAATATGTTTATTAGCATTAGAACCAAGAGCAGCAAATATAAGTTATAGAAAGGCTTACAGCATGTAACCTAGGTGGGTTCATGCAGTCTTCAAATCAGTCCTAGATGACATTTCCAAGGTGGTCCTGCTCCTTAGTTACAGATTATATACTGTATGTCCTTAACTGAAAAACTAAAAGAACGATTTCTGGCCAGACAGAACGAAAGAGCTTCTTTTCATCAACTAAACAGCAACAGATCACAAGCTCTATTTAAGTGTCCATACTCAGCAGTCTGATAAAATTTTCCATATTTGCAACTAAGCTAAGCTCTTCACAAACATGTTGCAATGAAGCACAAGCTCAACTCAGCAACTAACCAGTGTCACGTACATGTGAGTAGGAGGACGTTGTGTGGAACAAGTGAAGATAATTCCACGCTAGGCCGGGGGGTGGTGGGGTGCCACTCCTGTTATCTCTACAGACCAGCCACGGGAAAACTTGGCGTCTAGATTGACGTCACTTCCGGTTCCGACACCTCGACTGACATCAGAAGAAGGTCATTTCAGCTTCCGGTCTGACTTCTTAAAACCGCCATCTTTACAAACCCTCATCAGTTCGCATCTGGACTTCAAACAAGACACATGTCTAGTGCAAAATTAACCCATTGCAGCCAGGGATTACATATGTGTGGCTGCCCCACACCTTTTTAAGTGTGTCGAGTCTGATCTTTTCACACCAGACAGAACTCTTTTTCAGAAAAGTCTAATAATAAGGCAGGCACAACCCTAAACGTAAGTGCACACACACACACACACACACACCTGGCTTTCTTGCAGCTAGACAAGCAGACAGTTTCTCAAAAATGTGAAAACTGATTACTAAGTCATTATCACAAAGCTCAAGGCTAATTCTCATGGGAATCAAAAGGTGCACTTTCTAACTATGCCAAATACACACAATTCTGCTTTCCCAGTATTCACTTCAGCATGACAAAACTTAGACCATTTACCTGAAATCTTGATAGTTTGAAAAGGTTACATCATCTCCTGTACACAGATTCACATAGTTAAACGACAGACCTTGACAACGTTTAAATGGTATCTGAATGAGATATTGGTACACTTTTTGATGAATTTGTACACTCTCATTATGTAAATTCTTTATCAGCAATGACATGTTTCTTTGTCAGCTGGGGCTTCTTCCTTACCACTCTTGCATAAAGGTCTTTTTTTTGTGCAATGCTTTGGAGATTGTTAAGCCTTAAACATCCTTTCCAATTACAGGCACTGACTTCTGCAACTCAGTTGATGTCACTGTAGCCTCCCTGACAAGTGCCATTCTTTTTGGGTGACTAGGTTTAGTTGGCTGGCCTGACCTCAGAAGTGTGGCTGTAGTTTCATGTTTTTCCATGTTTGTATACTTCCCTGAGCTCCGATGTATGTTTGAGATGGTTTTGTACCCTTCCTCAGATCTGTGCAGTTGTACATTTAAACTTCTTGCTTGTTTTAAAAACTCATTTGTCTTTATTTTGGCATGCTATGTGGAAAAATTCTCCCATACTGTTGGACATCACTGAGATATGGAGAGTATGTATCCTCATAATTTAATTAAGAACTGCTGATCCACCCACTACCAACGTGGCCGAAGATCATCAACAAACTGAGTCAGTTGGTAAGATAACACACTGCACATGACAACAATTTGTCTTATTTTTACAAAAGGTAGGGTTTTTTTTAATCTCAGAGTGCTGGTGTTTTCCTTTTTTAGGAAGATGCAGAAAGGTTTTCAATTTGTTTAATTTGATTTGGCATACTGCACACTGTTTTGTAGATCAACCATAAAAAATTCTGACTTTAATATACCTAAACTAAGAGGAAAATTCTTATTTTAACATACTGTAACTAAGAGGAAAATAAAAGTAGGGAGAATATGTAAATTCTGCAAATGGCACAAGCTGGCACATGAACCCATGACTCTGTTAGCCACTGGGCCATCAGAAAAATATTATTTGTATCATCTAAAACTATGACTAGGTTACAATCCAGATACCCAATGTAGTGGGCGGGACAGCCCCATAAGCAAACCCATTTGGCTAGGACCTCCCTGTATTTTATAACCTTGAAGCATTTATTAAAAAGTGTACACCTGTCACAATTTAAATATGTGTGTGGGCAAGACCTCCACCCTAGGGTGTCATGACAGTGTGCCCAGCTACTTTGTTGTGCAGCATACAATGTGAGAAAGAAACAATACCTGAGATTTAATCTTGTTTTTTTAGACTTGAGATTGTCTGTGACTGGCTGGAGCTTTTATTACGCTTTTATGAAGTAAATGGAGACTCTTAGTGTTTAATTTAGAGATGTAATTGAATCCTCGCTTAAACGAATGGCTTTGTTTTTAAAGTTGCTGCTGTGAGTCTTTGAGCTGGCAGACAAAGAGGAGGCGAGGGGCTTTAGTGACAACTTACTTTTAAATATATTACATAGCTGATATATTAAGTTAGGCGTGACAGTAATTTTAGGCTAGATGGAAAGGAGTAATAAGAAAATTGAATAAGAATCTGGAATTAAATCAGATGTGAAATATGGACCATTTACTGAAGTTGGGGCCTTCTGCTTTCTAGCAGTAAGATCCTTGTGGAGCTCTTAAAGAAACTCAAAGGAGCTTACGGATCTGTAAGGACTATCCGTTCTTTATTACTGCTGAACTTTAGAGTGACTCCCAAGTATAGTCTCCAGAAGGTGAGAGGGGCCTTAGGTCAAGGAGCATATGGAGATGGTGCTTGTTAAACTCACAGTGACACAAACCAAAATACACAAATGTAACATACTGTATATACGTTCACATTTCTTTGCTGGCTATAAAATCTCTTACATGAAAATGACAACCCTGTTTATATTTAGCAGTGTGACACCAATTTTTATTTTCTACCTGTGTGCTTACAACATGTGTATGCATAATATCACTTTTTTTTTGCTTGTTTAATCAAATGTTGGAATGTAAGTGGGCGTGCATGGCATTCTGTTTGATCTCAAGTTCTGTCTGATGGATTGGTCGCCCACTTAAAGATCAAATTGAAGGCTACAGTTGCATCTATCTGTCTGTCTGTGTGTGTGATGAATATGCCACCCTTTTAAAAATCAAAGAGAAGCCTGGCAACAAATTTGGCCCCCCCATCCCATGAGGTAAAACATGAAGAGAACAGAAGAAGAAAAATGTTTTTATAGGTCCTGCATCGAAAGAACTTGCAGCATATTTACACAGATGCATTCAGAAATGCACACATGCTGTATATGGATATTCACACAAATATAAATATGTTTTAAAAATGGCATTAAATAATACCAGTTTACACACCCATCCAAACAGACTCTATGGCTTGGTAAAACTAGACTTTCACACTTAAGAGTCTGCTGGCAGTTAGACTAGATGTTGCATCAAACTTTCACCAAAAGTTCATTTTTTTAGCAAACTAAAACAATTTCTCTTGAATTATTTTCTACTGTCAATTTTTTTCTGTTGTATTTAAATACCCAGTCCCTGCTGATGGAAAGCATTCCCACAGCCTATTTCTGCCACCACAGTATAATACAGCAATACCCTAGTTAATGAATCCTTCAAGAAAAAAACTCTTTTATAACAAAACTGGCCTAAAATATGCTGAAGCAAGTGTGCACATTTGAGGAAATGTTCCAGATATGGAACAATGCCCACAGACCACGTCCCTGCTTGTTGCAATCCCTATTCCTCCAATAATAGTACATCTGCCTCAAATAACAAGTTTATTATAACATAGTGAAGTCCTAGAATAAAACTGAGGTACAGGCAATATTAGGTATAGGCAATGTTACATACAGTATCTTCATATATTGAGACACTTGTGAGGTCCTAAGCGCCGTCTTGACTACTTAGGTCTGCTGATGAACGTGGTCTGATAGTGCCATCTCTGTGTGGTATTAAAAATCAGTCCAGACTATTTTCATGTGTAACTCCTAACTGATGGAAGAAGCTGTTCAGCTCCATTCAGAATTGTGATCTCCCTCAATGCATTTAAGAAGCTACTCTCTTGTTTGGTGAATTTGATTGAGGAGATCGTTAACATTTAACATTATACAAAGTTATTGTCTGCTTTTTTTTTTTTTTTTTACCTGCATTATTATCAATCTTTAATATTGTTTATTGTATCAGTATGCTGCTGCTGGAGAATGTGAATTTCCCATTGGGATTAATAAAGTATCTATCTATCTATCTATCTATCTATCTATCTATCTATCTATCTATCTATCTATCTATCTATCTATCTATCTATCTATCTATCTATCTATCTATCTATCTATCTATCTATCTATCTATTTCTGTCTAACTAGCTGTTAGGTTTTTATTATCTAGGAATTGTAACTCACCTATATTTTGTTCTGCGCTCTTCAATCAATTTAGTAACTTTGTCCTGCAGCACTTGATCTCAAACAGTCTCTCGGACTTGGGCCGCTGTTATTTTTAATATACGATGGGAAGCTAAGCTAAAGTTAGAAAATGGGGTTTATCAGGAAATGGAATGAACCTCCACAAAACTGATAATCTCATTTCTCAATGTAGTCTCAATTCACTTGCGCCACCTGCCTGGAAGTGCCTGGATGCCAGCAGAAATAAAAGGTTTTGTCTTGTCCTCGCAACCACTCGTGCACCGCTTTCTTCATGTCATCATCTGTCTTGAATTGATGACAACCCAGATGTTTTTTTAGCGGTCCAAAAAGGTGAAAATGACACAGTGCCAAATCTGGCGAATAAGGAGGATGTGACAATACCTCAAACTTCAGTTTCTCCAGACAAGCCTTGATGTTCTTAGCAGTGTCTGGCCGGGCATGGTCTCAAGGAGTCCTTTTCCTGCAAGACAGCTTGGATTGAACAGCAGGCTTCACACTGGTCTCCAGCAAGTCACAGTAACCTTCACTAGTAACTGTAATACCCCTCGACATGTAGTATGTGACAATAACTCAGGTGCATGAGGGGTTACAAGGACAAGAGAAAACCTTTTATTCTGCAGGAATCCAGGTACTTCCAGGCAAGGGCATTGAGAAGGGTGGAGACTATATTGAGAAATGACATTATCAGTTTTGTGAAGGTTCATTCCATTTTCTAATAAATCCCATTTTCTAACTTTAGCTTGACTCCCCCTCGGAGGAATATAAACAGCAAGCTGGTGTTTAGAGATGATACTCAATTATATTGATCCCTTTCATAAGTTTCTTTGGATAAAAGCATCTGCTAAGAAAATAAATGTAAATCTGAAGATGCACTACACATATTGAGGAAACAGAAATATAGTAATTATCCAATTATATAAAAAGGGTGACCAGGCAGATCCAAGTACGTAACTATAGGCCAGTAACCTTAATGTGCATCACAGGCAAATTAATGGAAGGAATTAAAAAGGAGAAGATTGAGTAGCACACTGAAAGAAAAGTAGTTTTAGGGAATAGTAACTTCCTGGGAAGGTTGTGCATTACTAATATGATGGAATTCTATGAGAAAGTAACAAAATGATACAGTCAGAGTGGTGCATGTGATATTATTTATCTTGATTTTCCTAAAGCATTTTATATAGTCCTATATGACTGACTGGGCATCAAACTATAAGAAGTGGGAGTTCTGGGTGTTGTGTGTAGATGGGTGCAAAATTGGCTCAGACACAGGAAGCAGAGGATTATGGTGTGAGGAACTCTATCAGAAATGGCTGATGATAAGAGTGATGTCCCTCAGGTATCAGTGCTAGGGCCGCTGCTGTTTTTAATATCTTGTCAAGCTTGGGTCACAAAGTTGTACAGACGAGGAGAAAAGGTTTTCCGAGGAGTAAAAACTTTATTGCTGTACGGGCAGATACAAACACAAGACCCTTTCAGAGGCAGTCTGTGCTCACAGGAAACAGTTGTCAAACGTGATGGGTCGGGCCCCGAGTGTAGGTAAAAAGAACACAAAGTGTTGATCTTCAAGCGGGTACAGCAGCAACAGGAGCAGAGGGGGTCTGGGGAAGAGAGGACAGGAGAGTGAGACATTAGGACGGGCACAGCTTGGTCTTTTAAATATTTGAAGCCCAGAACAAGGTTGTTACACAGAGGAGGGAGAAGAGTTTGCAAGAGTGTGTTTATTTCTCATTAAAACAGTGTTTAAGAGGGAGTTTCTGAAGTGCGGCCGTATTCCCAAGCAGCAGTCACAATATATAAATGATTTGGTTAGGAATATAAGTAACAAGCTGGTTAAGTTTGCAGATGATACCAAGATAGGTGGATTGGCAGATAATTTGGAATTCATTATATCATTACAGAAGGACTTGG